>NW_025300908.1:0-899 GCF_018294505.1 Triticum aestivum
TACGCAGACGGAGCGCTCCAATCATTGCCTCGCACTGCTGGGGCTTGGCGCAGGGCGGTGAACGGCTGCGGGTTCTCCTCTACAACCCAGCACCAGTTTGCTCTCCACTCATCCCACTTGCTGCGGAGCTCACCCTCCAGATAGGTCTCCTTCTTGGCGGCTCGCGAGATCCAGGTGATCCCCCTGGCAAGGGTTTCCCCTCTCTCGACACGGGGCATGAAGAAATGGCGGAAGAGAGCTACGTTGGGGTGGACTCCTACAAAGTTTTCGCATAGATGGGCGAAAACTGCCATGGTCAAGACAGCGTTGGGGGTAAAATCAAGGAGGTGGGGCCCGTAGGTGTCCATGATATCACAGAAGAAATCAGAAAATGGTGGACAGAGCCCGCAGTAGAAGAACACGGCAAAGAAAGGGTACCCGCCAACTGGAGCTTCTTGCGAGGTGATGGCGGAGAGTACCTTTGTGCGCGGATGCGCCCGTGTCTCCGTCGACCAGAAGAGATAGTACCACTCCCTCAGATCCTTTGCGGAGAGCTCGGGGAGGAAGGTGGCCCGCTCTTTCTGCAGCGCCTCAAGCCGCTGCGCTTCGGTCGACTTCACAGCTTTCGCGGCCTTCCCCTTTCCGGGCTTCGGATCATTGGCGGAGGCGGTGGGGGAGATCGACGGCGCTGGTAGTGGCGGCGGCGACGGGAGCGGAGCACTGCTCTCTTTCGACTTTGGAAGCGGAGGAGGGCGGCGGAGGTTTCTGAGATTGCAGCAGCGAATGACGAAGATAGGGGAAATACCCCTGTTTCCCCTGCTTATAAGGAGGAGGGGGCAGACGTTGCGCTCTTTCCGAATAAAGAACCACCCACGATCTCCCCCACGACGCCGTGATTGATGCGTGCCATTGCGGGGGGG
>NW_025300909.1:0-899 GCF_018294505.1 Triticum aestivum
GGAATCGTACCGCAGAGAGAGGTCATCGGATAAGTTTCGATGATACCGAAAAGTTGTTTCGGGATACACCATTAAGTCAAATTGGTTTCGGCACATGCCTGATAATTCTTGGAGGATGCCAGAATCGTTCTGGAAGCTTTTTGGAATTTTCTGAGATAAAAAACGGAAATGTTCCGGAGCTGCCGGAGCCACTTCAGATGCGTTTCGCAGATGAAAATCACTAAAACCGGAATTGTTTCGGAACGCGTTGAAAATCATTTTAGTGGGTACTGGAAATGTTCTTAGCCCACATAAATATTTTCAGTTCGATCAGACGCTGAAAAATGTCGTCGTGAATAGTGAAAATCAGCTTTATGGTTACTTTATGGAAAGCCACCTTTTGGGGCTTTGCTCCAAAAGATCTTGGGGATGACATGGATGGATAGGAGCCATTTTTTGGGCCCCTCATGGGGGTGTGGCCGGCCACATGGGGTATCCCCCCTTTGGGGACCCTCTTGTTCCTTGGTTTCACTCCTAGGTCCTTGTGGAAGGACTTCATTCATGTGCATTTTGGGTTTTTTGTGAAACTACCCTACCCCCTTGGGATTTCCTATAAATAGAGGTGGAGGGGCAGCCCTCCACACTCATCCCTTGCTCTCATACACATGCCATGCAATAGCTGGCTTCTTCTCTCCCTCCCACGAAAAGAGTTTCGTAGAGCCGTAAGGCTGTCTGGGTTCCGGCAGGAACTAGTTCTGGACGGCGAAGCCCTGCCGGATAGATGACACCGTATGTGTGCAACTCTGTAGAGAGATCGTAGTTTCGGTCTTAGTTCGTGAGTGCCTCCCGAAGGGCTGTCCGTGTGACCGTCCGAGTTTCGAAGGTCCTCCCGAAGGGCTGTCCGAGTGACCGTTCGAGTT
>NW_025300910.1:0-899 GCF_018294505.1 Triticum aestivum
GCACACGCTTCGGCCAACACAACAATGTGTAATTAATGTATCTCACACGGTTGAACAAAGTCAGTCGTGCTGATGGGTCAGAGATCGCACATGGTCCCTTTGTTTGTACAGAGTTCATATTTCAAATGCGTATGTGATGTCTTCATCACACAGAGTTGGCTTTATAGGGCTTAATAGGACCTGCACCAATGAAAGTCTGATCTAGTAATGTTGAAAGCAGAGCTTCGGTCCTTGATGCGACCTAAAGCAGTTTAAGTGATACGTGTCCTTGTTTTCTACGGAATGTGATCCGTGCCTGCTGTCACATCAAGCCTAGTCACCCATTTGACACATACGGCACGCGGAGCTCGCTGAGCGTGTGTTACACATGCACATGCTCTATCATGTTCATTAGGTCCCCGGCAAAAAAAACATGATCATTAGGTGTATTTGTTTCTAAGGTAAATTCCAAATTGTTGGGTACAATAGTATATTTCCTTCTAACCAGATGGCAATTGCACACCTGCTGAATCGGAAGGATTGTGTAAGTTACTGCGCTTGTACTGTGTGTTTAAAAAAATAGAATTGAAAGGATTGTCAATCCTATAATCAACGTTGTAACCATGAGCATTTCAGTCCCGTATTATTTCTAAAACAGTGACTGGGTCGCCATGCATGAAAACTACACAAGGAACAGAGACTAAATCCTCAGTTTACTAAATTTACACAAGGAACTACACAAGGAACAGAGACTGGGTCGCATTGGTTAAGTCTCACTCGGCTGAGATTTAGCAATCCTTTTTTTTAAACGCACATGTGAGAAAAGCCGAGCGGATGGATACAGACGAGAATGCATCCGCTAGCTTCACGAGGAGAATTGTGTATATATGTACCCCCACCAACCTGCCCCTCTTGGACAG
>NW_025300911.1:0-899 GCF_018294505.1 Triticum aestivum
TTTTGGGGTCCCAAAGAGATTTCCATTTTTGTCGAACCCCAAGGTGTGCTTGCGTGTTGGTCGTCAAGACTCGCAGTTTTGGCCGATTTTGGCCCGTTTTTGAACTATTACACAGTTTTGGCATCCCGAAGTGATTTCCATGATTGACAAACCCTACGGTGCGCTTACTTGTCGGTCATCAACAATCGCAGTTTTGGCCGATTCTGGTCCGTTTGGTGCACTATTATTCACCGTTTTGGGGTCCTAGAGCGATTTACACGATTTGCGATCCCCGGGGTGCGTTTATGTGTCGGTTATCAACACTCACCATTTTGCCCAATTCTGGTCCGTCTCATGGACTATTACTCACCGTTTTGGGGTCCCAGAGCGATTTCCACGATTCACGATCCCGGGGGTGCGTTTACGTGCCCGTCGTCAACACTCATAGTTCTGGCCAATTCTGACCCGTTTCGTGGACTATTACTCACCTTTTTAGGGTCCCGAAGCGATTTCCATAGTTGTTGAACCCAAAGATGCACTTACGTGTCGTTCATCAACACTCGCAGTTTTGGTCGATTCTGGCCCGTTTTGTGGACTATAACTCGCTGTTTCGGGTCCCGGAGGGATTTCCACGATTGACGAACCCCTGGTGCGTTTATGTTCCGGTCATCAACAATCGCGGTTTTCTTTGATTCTATCCCTTTCGTGGACTACTACTCACCATTTTCCGGTCCTAAAGCGATTTCCATTGTTGTCGAACCCCAAGGTGTGCTTACGTGTTGGTCGTCAAGTCTCGCAGTTTTGGCCGATTCTGGCCCGTTTCTTGGACTATTACTCAGTTTTGGGGTCCCGAAGTGATTTCCACGATTGACGAACCCCGGGGGTGCGTTTATGTGTCGGTCATCAACACTCACAATTTT
>NW_025300912.1:0-899 GCF_018294505.1 Triticum aestivum
GGGGGGGGGGCACGCCCCGGAGATGCGTGTCGCCTCTTCGGACATGCCACCACACCACCCCGCATGTATGAGGGCCCGGTGCGATGCTCCGGTGGAATTGCTACCCCCAGGGCCCCCGTCCCGCCTAACCCAGGAGCGGTTGATCACGAGATCTAGCCCTTTGACTTCCCACGGACGGGCTCTGACCAGTGGACCTCTCCACCCGGTTGTGTCAGGTCTACCCATAGGGACACCCGGGAGCAACATCCGGGCCAAACCCACAGCTACATCCACTCCGTGTAGACCCGACGTGTCCGATTCCCCCCTCCAGGTGACGGCAGCGGCGCCGTCCGTGATGGGGGGCACACCCCGGAGACGCGTGTTGCTTCTTCGGACATGCCACAACACCACCCCGCATGTATGAGGGCCCGGTACGACGCTCCGGTGGCATTGCTACCCCCAGGGCCCTCGGCCCGCCTAACCCTGGAGCGGTTGACCACGGGATCTAGCCCTTTGACTTTGCACGGACGGGCTTTGACCAGCGGACCTCCCCGCTCGGTTGTGTTAGGTCAGCCCAAAGGAACACTTTGGAGAAACAACCGGGCCAGACCCACAGCAAGATCCTCTCCGTGTAGACCCGACGCGTCCGTTTCCCCCCTCCAGGTGCCGGCGGCTGTGACGCCCAGGTAATTAAGCTACAGTAATCCCCGCTAATGATGCCACGTCACCTCGGTTACTGTGGATAAACTCGCGTTAGTTCGGAACCTAGTTTGAATTTCAAATTCAAAATCGAGCAAACAATAAAAGTTTTCAAATATTAAAATTTAAATGTTCGGAGTGAACCAAATAATACATAGGTAATTATGGTGATGAAACCACATTTCTATAAAAAGTTTAAATGCTCAAAGGAAAATAAAACA
>NW_025300913.1:0-899 GCF_018294505.1 Triticum aestivum
TGCAAAATAAAAATAAATAAAATTTGAACCATGTAACTTAATTGTTCTCATCATCTCCAAGGCTGTGCTTCTAAATAAAATGATTGCACTTGGGTATATATTACCTGGTTATAAAACAATACTTTGGGAATATTGCAATGTGCTATGTCAAGCGGGGTCTCCCCTTTCTCATTTGTTAAATTTAAGTGCACTTGTTTATTCCCAAATATAGCACAGAATATCGCCAGTGTTCCTTTTTGGACGGCTAAATGCAGTGCAGTGTTTCCACCATTGTCTTGCATATTTAAAATCCATGATAACGACTGGTTTCTGCAAGCAGACCAGACCAGCCATGTTTGCATTTTGTCAACTGCAACATGAAGAAATGTCCTTCCCCTAGCATCACGTAGACCAGCGCAATTGGGCGACTTCTGAAGAAAGACATTGATGGTAATTCTTGAGCCAACGGATGCAGCCACGTGTATGGGGAATGATCCATCATTGTCCATCTGATATAATGCATCTGGATTGGCTTCCAGTAGAAGTAAACGTATGTCTCGTCGCTCTTTTTGACGTGGCATAGATGCAACTAAGTGAAGAGCTGTACTTCCCTTATCATCTTGTTGCGTTGTAAGTTCGTTGCTCCATCCTAGTACCATCTCTGTAAGACCTACAAGTGGCTTCTATCAGTTAAACTAATCAATATGAGAGAAAGAGAAACAAATGCAACTAAAAGTACCGCCTCTAAACTCTATGCCTGCCCGGTTTTGTGTCATGTGAGTGCTCTGCCTGCACTATATTTTTTTCAAGAAAGAAAGAAAAATGCTCGAAAAATTACAGTTATACTTTGTCACTTCTGCAATACGAGGGCATATTAATTCAGTCTGTAGACTGTAAGTTAGGTTCCCCGCAAAAAAAAA
>NW_025300914.1:0-899 GCF_018294505.1 Triticum aestivum
GGAAACTATGGAGGTAAAGAAAGTTTACCTGAAAACTGAGCATGGTTATACTTTCAACGCCAAAGTATACAATGCAAACACGTACACCTATTTTGAATGCAAAACTTGGCAAGCACTATGCAAGGCTTATGCATTTGAGCCTGATATGATTATCACCTTTGATATTCGTCCGGAAGATGATATTGAAGGTAATAGAGACATCTGGGTCGATGTGCAAACGCCTCCAGTTCTACCATTATGTGAGTTCTTCTCAACTCTATTTTTGTCTTTGATATTGCTTATTCAAAAATAGTAGACAACTAATTTCTATTGACATCTTATTTCCATTCAAGCAAACATGTCCGACGCTTGGTAGACATGACCTACTACTGTCCCGGAGCTAAACTAAGCTGGGAGGAGATAAGTCATTATGTTTCATGGCTTGAGGATCTTCATACTGCCAAGACAAATTTTCTTCCCGCACTTAGAAATGTTAGTACTCAAAATGTGCGACCAATAGTGATCGTATTGAACTACGGTCACATCTATTTAGGAATGATGGTAAGGTTTTTACTATTTGTCCTCAGTGCATCTTTTGCATACAAATTTTTTTGCTAAACTTTCATATTGCTATGTATATTAATTAATTACTATACGATGTTCTTCAACAGGGACTCCCGATGACAGTTGTGCCTCAGGGGATCGAGACTAAAGGTCGCATGTCAATTGTTAGCTTACGACCAAGATATCCTACATTGCACATGAGTGCATTCAGGATTTCTAGAAGCGATGAATGCTTAATAGTGAAAGATTGGAGGAAAATTGTTAACGATCATAGAGAAGTACTAGGGGGTAGCAATGAGAAGCGCAGCCCACGATTAGGAGACAAGTTCATCTGCATGCTCTAGTATGATGAATCA
>NW_025300915.1:0-899 GCF_018294505.1 Triticum aestivum
AGCTTCTCACGGCAAGCATGATGGTTTTCGGTATGGAACATCCCACCTTTGTGAACGAAACGATATCCATTGCCTGTTATTGCTTTCAAAATTTTCTCTCATGTCAACATAGAACAACAGGAGTGTTGTGTGATTTTTTGTGATTTTTCGGGGTTCGTTTGGACATTTTTATGCATTAACTGAGTTTTCAATGCATTTTATGTGCACAATTAAAATTTGAACTACATGCACATGCTCCAGTGCATATAAATTGGTTGAAATAAAATTTGTGTCCTTGGGTGCATGCTTAGATCCCATGCAAGAAATGGGAATGAATTTCAAACACCGGGGCACCGTTGACTGCCGGCAAAACATTGAGATGCCTGGTTTCTAAATTCTAGTAAATCCAAAACTCGTCTGAAATTCATGAAACTTGGCATGCTATCATGGAGCGGCATCAACATGCCATGGTACAAATTTTGTCCCATTTGGGGCAAGTTTGGGTATATGCTTCTCACAAACCGGAGCTTCTCACAACAAGCATGATAGTTTTCGGTAGGGAACGTCCCATCTTTGTGGACGAAACGATATCCATTGCCTCTTATTGCTTTCAAATTTATTCTCGTGTCAACATAGAACAACAGAAGTTTTGTGTGATTTTTTGGGGTTCGTTTGGACATTTTTATTCATTAACTGAGTTTTCAATGCATTTTATGCGCATAATTAAAATTTGAACTACATGCACATGCTCCAGTGCATATAAATTGGTTGAAAAATCAAATCTATGTCCTTGGGTGCATGCTTAGGTCCCATGCAAGATATGGGAATGAATTTCAAACACCGGGGCACCGTTGATTGCTGGCAAAACATTGAGATGCCTGGTTTTTAAATTCTAGTAAATCCAAAACTCGTCTGAAATT
>NW_025300916.1:0-899 GCF_018294505.1 Triticum aestivum
CTGAGTTGTAATAAGTCATTAAAAATAAGCGTCTATGCTCAGTTTTTAGTAAAGTTAATCACAATTATTATTTTTTCTATTTATTTCTGAGTTGTAATAAGACATTAAAAATAAGCATCTATCCTCATTTTTTTAGTAAAGTTAATCACAACTATTTTTTCTTCTATTTATTTCTGAGTTGTAATAAGTCATTAAAAATAAGCATCTATTTATTTCTGCTATATTTATTTTTTTCTATTTGTTTCTGAATTGTAATAAGTTATTAAAAATAAAAAAGAGGCGCAATGCTCGTTAACTCGCTTCAAGCCTTTCGGAATAGTGTAAACTACACAACACATAGCTCCGTGCAGTCTACCCTATTCCTCAAGGCTTGAAGCGAACCAACGTGCAGGTGAGCATTGAGCCTCTTCTTCATCGTCTCTGCACTCAGGGCTTATAAACAGCTGCGAGTGCCTCTCGCTTGGCGAGGTGGGACTAAAAAAACAGTTGCAGAAAGAATCAACTAAAAAACAGCTGCAGAAAATAAATAAATAATTAGATGGTCCATTGGTACCAATGCCTCTCTTTAGTCCCGGTTGGTGTCTCTAACTGGGACCAATGCCATTCTTTAGTCCCGGTTGGCGGCACCAACCGGGACCAAAGGTCTTTGTTTCCCGCCCTTTGGGCTGCTGAAAAGAGGCCTTTGGTCCTGGTTGGTGGCTCTAACCGGGACTAAAGGGTGCATTGGTCCCGGTTTGCGCCACGAACCGGGACCAAAGCGTTTGCTATATAAGTAGCACTTAGGAAAATTTCAGAACCGCGCCACCCACTTCGATCTCTCCTCCTCCTCTTCCGACGCCGTCGTCCCCTGCCGCCCTGACGCCGTCGCCGCCCCGCCCCGCCCCGACGCCGCCGTCGCC
>NW_025300917.1:0-899 GCF_018294505.1 Triticum aestivum
CCGAGAGTTGGTCCTATGTCTCTTTCCGTGAGTTGTTCGATCTTCGAGGAGATCGACCCTTCTAGAGTCTCCTTCCCCTCTCGTTGTCATGACAGTTGGAGTTCTCAGAGGAAGACGTCGAGACAATGATGGTGAACAAATCAACGTTCAGTTGAAGTGCAACCTGGATCGTGAAGATTATACTAGTTGCGTTTACCTTTCACCTTACCCTACGCTTGAATCTCGAGACGAGATTCTTGTTTAGTGGGGGTGAGTTGTCACATCCCTAGCTTCTGGTAATGCTCTGAGCTAGCTAGTCATGTGTTGCATCATGTTTAAATTTTGCCTAAAATTGAAATGGGGATGTTCAAACCCTAGCATTAAATCAACTCAACTAGGGTAAGTTAAAATCTTTTCAATAAACCCAAAAGGCCCCTAAGAAAAGTTCATGATTTCTGGTTAAGGTGGAAACCTCTGCCAAAAATGATGAATATATCCTTAGGTCATTTTTGGATTTTTGAATTAAATCATATTGTATTTGACTTCGGGCATTTAAATACTATAAATATTTTAAATGCTCAAATAAATGTTGGAAATTGATAAGGGTCACTGGAATAATTCAGAAAGCACCCATATTTATTTCCAGGATTTTATAAAATGATTTGATATTTAAAACAAATCAAAAACAAATTGCAGAAATAGAAAAAAAATAAAACAGAACAAAAATAAGAGGGAGAAGGACATACCTGGCCTCACCCGTGCAGCCCACCAGCCGGCCCAGTTCCCCCCCAGCCGGCCCAGCCCACCTCCTCCTCCTTTGTCCTCTTCCTCCTCTGCCAGGAGGACGAGCAGAGGCGAGGCGTGGCGCTCGCCGACGCTGCCTCGGCCACCTCCTGCTTCCCCCCCCTAGCCACCTCCTG
>NW_025300918.1:0-899 GCF_018294505.1 Triticum aestivum
TGAAACGCTATTTGGCCTATGCAACTTCTTCGACGTCATCTCTCGGAAGTCGATTGGCGTGAGGCAACTCAGAAGGCTACAGGAAGAGATCGTGGTGATACTATGCGAGCTTGAGATGTACTTCCCGCCCGCATTCTTCGACGTTATGGTGCATCTGCTGGTCCATATAGTGGAGGATATCATCCAACTCGGGCTGACGTTCCTGCACAGCATGATGCCGTTCGAAAGGATGAATGGTGTCATCAAAGGATACGTTCGCAACATGTCACGTCCAGAAGGAAGCATAGCCAGGGGCTTTCTGACCGAAGAGTGCATCTCCTACTGCACGAATTATCTAGGCATCGAGAACCCTGTTGGTCTGCCCGTCAACAGGCACCTCGGCAGGCTCGCTGGATGGGGTCACCGTGAGGGTCGCCGCGAAATGCATGTCGACTTTGAGGGTCGACTCGCCGACTTTGAAAGAGCAAACCTAGTCGCGCTACAACACATAGACGTGGTCGATCCTTGGTTGGTAGAGCACAAAACCTTTATTAAAAAGACGTACAATGACCGAGGCCAACAGAGGACGGACGGAGATATACTCAAAGAGCACAACTCATGTTTCACGCGTTGGTTCAAGCATAAGCTTCTGTCGTACCCTTTACATGAGGATTCTTCCGCGGAAGAACAACTCATATTCGCCTTGTCACAGGGCGCCGAGCACAACCTGATGACCTATGAGGCGTATGATATCAACGGCTACACATTCTACACCGAGGCCAAGGACATGAAGAGCGATGGTTATCAGAACTCCGGGGTAACGATGGAATCCTACACCGGTAACGACAAGGACAGATACTACGGAAGGATCGAGGAGATCTGGGAGCTGAGCTACGCTGGAGAGAAGGTCCCGATGTTCC
>NW_025300919.1:0-899 GCF_018294505.1 Triticum aestivum
TGCATGACAAACCAAGCATACCTACAGCAATATGGCATGTTTATGAAGCTATCCATGGCAAGAACAATTGCATATCATGTATGGATAAACTACAATAAGCTTGGCAAAAATGCATATCATGTTAAGAATCTGCCAGAAATATTTTATAGCAAAAGTAGAGCAAGATTGAGTCATGCTATGGTACTCTAAAATTGCAAAAAATTGCAGGAATGGATCAATTACAACTATATCTACAAAACATCCTTACTGAACATCTCCAAAATATGCATGGATCTCTCTGTAGCATCAAGTTTACATGGCAACAAAATTACAGCAGACAAGGACTTAGAGAAATCACCAAGTCCCTGAAATCAGAATTATTACGGGGCCTACTTTGCATGCTTGTGCTAGTCACCACAAAGATCACAAAAATACATGGACTACACCACTGGAAAGATGGCATGGCATACTTCAAAACACATGTAGAGCTCATGCTCATAAGATGCACAGAATAAATGATACAAAAATGACAAATCTCCAAGTTCTGATAAGAACCAGAGATTAACAGCAACTAGCCCTCTTCCAACGAGGATTTGGGCATCAAGATGACCTCTAATGAACATGGTTCAATTGAACAAAATGAAGAGCATCATGAGACGAACAATTTGACATATTATACGCGCGAATCGGAGCTACATACGCAAAGTTATCGCATCTCGAACATAGGCACATGCTGAAGGAATCTCCAGACTTAGAGAAAAAAAAAGGAAGGGGAAGAAAGTCAACGCACGATTGGATCTGGATCGGGGCTGGCTCCTCGAGCCCGAGCTCGTCGCCGGCGGGAGGAAGGAAGGAGGCGGGCGGCGGCCGGTCGCCGGAGGAGCGGCGGGGCCGGGGGCGGCGCCGGCGGGCCTGCGGGC
>NW_025300920.1:0-899 GCF_018294505.1 Triticum aestivum
AAGAACAACTCATATTCGCCTTGTCACAGGGCGCCGAGCACAACCTGATGACCTATGAGGCGTACGATATCAACGGCTACACATTCTACACCGAGGCCAAGGACATGAAGAGCGATGGTTATCAGAACTCCGGGGTAACGATGGAATCCTACACCGGTAACGACAAGGACAGATACTACGGAAGGATCGAGGAGATCTGGGAGCTGAGCTACGCTGGAGAGAAGGTCCCGATGTTCCGTGTCAGATGGGCCAAGAACGTCATAAAAGAAGACCGGTATTTCACCACCATGGTTATACCCGAAGCCAAATCCAAGACCGCGGGCGCAAACGTCACCGCGAAAAATGAGCCATGGGTACTGGCTTCCCAAGTGGACCAATGCTTCTTCATTACCGACCCGCCAAAGCCCAGTCATGTTGTCGTGAGGAGAGGCAGAAGGAAGATCATCGGAATGGGTGGAGTAGCCAATGAGCAAGACTTCGACAAGTACGGCGACCCGAGGATCGAACATGACGACGATGATGAAGTAGCAGCATACACCACAAGAAGAAGCAGGACCACCCTACCTAAAGGACGTCCGTTCCACAGAAGAACTCCATTTGCGAAAAAGAAGGGCAAGAAGATTGTGAACAAATAGCTAGCTAAGATCGATTGTATTTAAATCGTAGCCTTCATTTCTCAATTGTATTTCATGGGTACTTTTTGAACTATCATGAATATTTTTAAATTTCATGGACACTCGATCTCGATCCCCCTCCATCTCGATCGCTATCCCACCTCGCCAGATCCGGTCCCCCTCGCCGCCGAGCACCCCCCCAGTCCACCGGCCGCCGCCGCCGACCCCCCGCACCCTCGATTCCCCTACTCAACCGCCGCCGCCGACCCCCCGCACCCCGCGCAC
>NW_025300921.1:0-899 GCF_018294505.1 Triticum aestivum
GGTAGGATTGGAACAACAAATGAATTGATATGATGAACAAGGAAGAGAGATCTTGAAAGAACCACCGTAAGAATTGAAAATGATCGAAGTAGGGGTGCATCACCGGTAAGAATTAGCAAATGAACGAAGGTGCTTGAGACAAACTAGATACATGAGAACAAAGAGATCAAGAACTGATTAGAGGATATTCGATAGATGCACCGGCAAGATAGGAGAATGATAACTGACGGCTGAGAATGAATAAACCTGAATTGATGGACTCCGGATGACAAACTGAGAAGACTCTTGAATATCTCCTGATGGGTGAAAAAGATTCTCACAATCGAAAACAATTATGAGAGGATGGCAACAAGCTAGCACCATGAATCTTGAAGAGAATAGAGCAAGATTGAGAGAAAAAAAATCTTCTTCGGTCTTCAAATGCTGGGAATGACGATGAGAAACACCACCAAATTGTTGAGATCTCCGGGATTAAAATTGGAAAGGTTGAACCAACGATGAAAGAATTTGAAAGATCAAGGAGAAAGGCATTTGACTGATGATAACTCATTCTTACGTCAAACTTGGAAAAGAATTTGAGATAGCTTTGGGAAAATAGAAGAGTCAGGTAAGATCCTAGGAAAAGACCTGTGGGTTAGGGCCCACTCAAAAGAACACCGTTGAAAAGATTTAAAAGAGATGTTGCACCGGTTGAATTAAATGACTTGAATGAGATACCAATCTCGAAAGAGCTTGAACGAATGCAGAGTGGAAACACGAATCTTCGAGATATCTTGAGCACTCCGGAATAACAAATAGCGAGAAGTGAATGAATATGAGGAGCATCGTCAAGAGAAGGTATTTGAAACGAGAAAAGGGGATATAATCGACAAATCTTGACTTGAATCCACCGGAGAAGA
>NW_025300922.1:0-899 GCF_018294505.1 Triticum aestivum
AAAGATTTATATATAGGAAGTCCTGTTTCGGCCATCGGGACAAGTTTCGGGGTCATCGGTATTGTACCGGGACCACCGGAAGGGTCCCGGGGGCCCACCGGGTGGGGCCACCTGCCCCGGGGGGCCACATGGGCTGTAGGGGGTGCGCCTTGGCCTACATGGGCCAAGGGCACCAGCCCCAAGAGGCCCATGCGCCTGGGGAAACCCTAAAGGAAGAGTCCCAGCAGGGGAAGGCACCTCCTAGGTGCCTTGGGGGGGAGGACTCCTCCCCTGGCCGCCGCCCCCTTGGAGATTGGATCTCCTAGGGGCTGGCGCACCCCCCCCCCCTTGGGATCCCTATATATAGTGGGGTAGGAGGGCCTCCCAAACACACCTTATGCCTTTGGTGCAGCCCCTCCCTCTCTCCCAAGTTCTTCTCCTCTCTCGTGGTGCTTGGCGAAGCCCTGCGGGATTGCCACGCTCCTCCACCACCACCACGCCGTTGTGCTGCTGTTGGATGGAGTCTTCCTCAACCTCTCCCTCTCTCCTTGCTGGATCAAGGCGTGGGAGACGTCACCGGGCTGTACGTGTGTTGAACGCGGAGGTGCCGTGCGTTCGGCACTTGATCATCGGTGATTTGAATCACGACGAGTACGACTCCATCAACCCCGTTCACTTGAACGCTTCCGCTTAGCGATCTACAAGGGTATGTAGATGCACTCTCCTTCTACTCGTAGCTGGTTTCTCCATAGATAGATCTTGGTGACACGTAGGAAAATTTTGAATTTCTGCTACGTTCCCCAACAGTGGCATCATGAGCTAGGTCTATTGCGTAGATTCTTTGCACGAGTAGAACACAAAGTAGTTGTGGGCGTTGATGTTGTTCAATATGCTTACCGTTACTAGTCCAATCTTGTTTC
>NW_025300923.1:0-899 GCF_018294505.1 Triticum aestivum
GGGCTTTGACCAGTGGACCTCTCCACCCGGTTGTGTCGGGTCGGCCCAGAGGGACACCGGGGAGCAACATCCGGGCCAGGCCCACAGCTACATCCACTCCGTGTAGACCCGACGCGTCCGTTTCCCCCCTCCGGGTGCCGGCGGCGGCGCCGTCCGTGAGGGGGGGCACGCACCGAAGACGCGTGCTGGGCGTTTGCAACCGCCTCAACACTTCCAGACTTGTGAGAGGCCGCCTACGCAAGATTTTACGGTATGCTACCCCCCGAAGGCCGCCGGCCACAGTCGTAGACGTGCGAAGAGCAATCCGCGTAGAGGGAAGTGTTCAGATACTTCTCCATCACAAAAAATTATGAAAAATTACCATCAGTCCTATAGCACATGTGCCCACGTTGTGTACAAAACTCATGATTTTATCGCGCTCCAAGTATTTAATAATATTCACGCTGCATCGTTACCGCAGAACGTCTACCACCGTTTCATTGCCGTCCGTGAGGGGGGCCACAACCCAGAGACGCGTGCCGCCTCTTCGGACATGCCACAACACCACCCCGCATGTATGAGGGCCCGGTACGACGCTCCGGTGGCATTGCTACCCCCCCAGGGCCCCCGTCCCGCGTAACCCTGTAGCGTTTGACCACGGGATCTAGCCCTTTGACTTTGCACGGACGGGCTTTGACCAGTGGACCTCTCCACCCGGTTGTGTTAGGTCGGCCCATAGGAACACTTTGGAGCAACATCCGGGCCAGGCCCACAGCTACATCCACTCCGTGTAGACTCGACGCGTCCGTTTCCCCCCTCCGGGTGCCGGCGGCGGCGCCGTTCGTGAGGGGGGCCACGCACCGGAGACGCGTGCCGCCTCTTCGGACATGCCACAACACCACCCCGCATGTATGAGGGCC
>NW_025300924.1:0-899 GCF_018294505.1 Triticum aestivum
GCAGTAAGCTCAAGGGATTATCGAAACCACGACGAGTTTTTCAGGGTATCTTGTAATAACAAGACCAACTGGGGATGATATAAGAATAACAACTGTAAGTAGTTACCCATAAGGGTTGACGGTGGAAGGGGAATTGCAAACGCGATGAACACAAGTTCTCGGCCTAACAGCGGAAAGTATCTTCAGGGTCTTCACGTGCAGCAGACGATCATCAATAATAAGGGGCTCTCCGGGTGAAAATGATAACGAGATCCTAGTGTTAGATTTAGTAAGGTTCATTTAACCCGAATAGAAAAGATGTCAGAGTCCCAGAGTAAAGGTCGAGGAGTAAAAGATCCTAATACCACCCAATGGCGACGTGGGCCCATGGGCCGCACAGCCATGTTAGTAAAAGTTTTGTAAAGTCTAGACTCGACTTCGGCCAAGGAGTGTGGAAGGGGGATTCCTACAGGCACCTGGCTCTGATACCAACTTGTGACGCCCCCGATTTAATCGTACACTAATCATGCACGCAGATGTGTACGATCAAGATCAGGGACTCACGGGAAGATATCACAACACAACTCTACAAATAAAATAAGTCATACAAGCATCATAATACAAGCCAGGGGCCTCGAGGGCTCGAATACAAGTGCTCGATCATAGACGAGTCAGCGGAAGCAACAATATCTGAGTACAGACATAAGTTAAACAAGTTTGCCTTAAGAAGGCTAGCACAAACTGGGATACAGATCGAAAGAGGAGCAGGCCTCCTGCCTGGGATCCTCCTAGGTCACTCCTGGTCGTCATCAGCGGGCTGCACGTAGTAGTAGGCACCTCCGGTGTAGTAGGGGTCATCGTCGACGGTGGCGTCTGGCTCCTGAACTCCAACATCGGGTTGCGACAACCAGAAAGAAAGG
>NW_025300925.1:0-898 GCF_018294505.1 Triticum aestivum
GTGAGCACCCAGCTATGACTTACCGCACTCGTGCAAAATAATAAAACACGATAAATATATTACTTACACGTGCGTTTTGTTTTGCAAGCGGCGCGAAAAAAATTAAAAAGGGAATGCAACACGAGGACTTCCCAGGAGGTCACCCATCCTAGTACTACTCTCGCCCAAGCACGCTTAACTTCGGAGTTCTGATGGGATCCGGTGCTTTAGTGCTGGTATGATCGCATCCGACATGTTACCCCGGTCTTCGTCCCTTATCCTTGCCCCTCCCAGCTCCACTACAAAGACGATTGTACATTGCTTTGGCCGCTCCCTCTCAACTACGGAGACGAGTTTAACGCGGTTTCCACCCCTCCCTCTCAACCGCACCAGTGCACGCTTGCCGCGCCACAACACCGACGCTGGACCCGTGAATCGTGAGCACCCAGCTATGACTTACCGCAGTCGTGCAAAATAATAAAACACGATAAATATATTACTTACACGTGCGTTTTGTTTTGCAAGCGGCGCGAAAAAAATTAAAAAGGGAATGCAACACGAGGACTTCCCAGGAGGTCACCCATCCTAGTACTACTCTCGCCCAAGCACGCTTAACTTCGGAGTTCTGATGGGATCCGGTGCTTTAGTGCTGGTATGATCGCATCCGACATGTTACCCCGGTCTTCGTCCCTTATCCTTGCCCCTTCCAGCTCCACTACAAAGACGATTGTACATTGCTTTGGCCGCTCCCTCTCAACTACGGAGACGAGTTTAACGCGGTTTCCACCCCTCCCTCTCAACCGCACCAGTGCACGCTTGCCGCGCCACAACGCCGACGCTGGACCCGTGAATCGTGAGCACCCAGCTATGACTTACCGCACTCGTGCAAAATAATAAAACACGGTAAATATATTACTTA
>NW_025300926.1:0-898 GCF_018294505.1 Triticum aestivum
CCGCGGCGCCCGCCACCCGGCTGCTGGGGGGCAGCGGGAAGGGCGGGAGGCGCGGGCGGGAGGGGGAAGTACCCCGGAGGTGCTGGTGGTGGCGGCTGCTTGCGCGGCGCGGGTGGGGCGGTCGGTGGAGGGGCGCCGCGGGAGGTGCCGGCGGCGAGGGCGTGGTGCTGCACACGCTTCTTGACCCTCTTCATCCGGCGCTCCTCCAGCCTCAAGTACGCCACAAACTTGGGGAAGGAGGGCTCCGGCATCAAGGTGAGGTTAGAGGCGGCGTTGCCGAAGTCCTCGTTGAGGCCGGCGGTGAGCGTGCTGAGGAGGAGGTCGTCGTCCACCTTGGCTCCAATGTCACGGAGCTCGTCCGCCAACGTCTTCAGGCGGCGGCAGTAGTCATCAATGGACTGTTCATCCTGGTGACAGTCAAAAAATTCCTGCTGCAAAAAAACGCGGAGCTGAAGCTGGTTGTCGGTGAAGAGGCCGTTCAGCTTGACCCACAGGGCGCGGGCGTCGTCGCCGGCACTCACGACCGTGTGGAACAAGTCCTTGGAGATGGTGGTGAAGAACCACCGGATGATCGTGGCATCGATCGCGGTCCACTCGGCGTCGGCCACCATGGTGCGGGAGTCCACGGTGCCATCCACGTGATCTACGAGATTGTTCTCGCGGAAGAGCAGCGTGAAGTACGTCTTCCACGCGAAGTACGTGGTGTTGGAGGCGTCGAGGATCACGGGGACGCGTGCATGGACGTTGATGTCGCGGATCTCGGCAGGGTCGACGGCGAAGGGGTTGGAGTAGGTGGAGGCGTTGGAAGACATGGTGATGAGATCGTGGGGAGGGAGGCGGCGGCGCGGCTAAGGAGAGGCGGCGGGAGGTAGGCGGCGCGGCGGGAAGGGGCGGCGCG
>NW_025300927.1:0-898 GCF_018294505.1 Triticum aestivum
TGTTTTTCTTCTGTTTGTTTTTTTCTTCTGTTTTTCCTTTTTTCTTCTGTTTTTTTCTTCTGTTTTTTTCTTCCTTTTTCCTTCTTTCTTCTTCTTCCTTTTTCCTTTTAAAATCACGTGGCAGTCGTGAGACTTCAGGTTTTGGAACTTTTTCTCCGCCATGTTTATCATTCCCTTTATATTGGACGAGAATCCAGACGGGACCTTCATACTGCTCAGGCATTCAAAAAAGATGACCTTCTCTTCTTTGGTCAGAGCGTAGCTGGCACGACCTTGAAACCATTCCGGATGCCGGTCATCAGGGTCTTTCAAACGTTGCTGGTCCTGCCGTGCTTCCTTTGTATCATTTGTCTTCCCATACACGCCCAAGAAGCTTAGGAGGTTCACGCAAATATTCTTCGTAACGTGCATCACGTCGATTGCAGAGCGCACATCTAGGACTTTCCAATATTCTAGCTCCCAGAACATAGATTTCTTCTTCCACATGGCTGCGTGCCCGTCAGCTCCCTTCAGAACTGATTGTCCGCCAGGACCCTTTCCAAAGATGACTTTCAAATCCTTGACCATATCAAATACCTCAGCACCAGTGCGTTCCGCAGGCTTCGGCCGGTGATCTGCCTTGCCGTTGTAATGCTTGCCTTTCTTTCTTACTGGATGAATTTTCGGAAGAAATCGACGATGCCCAAGGTACACGTTCTTCTTACAATTTGGCAAATGTACACTTTCAGTCTCATGTAAGCAGTGCGTGCATGCATTGTATCCCTTATTTGACAGTCCCGAAAGGTTACTAAGAGCAGGCCAATCGTTGATGGTTACGAAAAGCAACGCTCGTAGGTCAAATTCCTCTTGTTTGTGCTCATCCCACACACGGACACCACCCCACAGCTGTAAAAGTTCA
>NW_025300928.1:0-898 GCF_018294505.1 Triticum aestivum
CGAAAGACGGGACACCTTTGCCTCTATCAAGTGGTATCAGATTTCCAGGTTGCTCGGTGAGATTTTACAGTTTTTCGTAGTTTAGATCGAGTCTGTTCTTCATACCTACAGTCCACGAAAAAGCCAAAAAAAATTAGGGTTAGTTCATCATATCCGAACCAATCTGAGCCTTTGCATAATCTTTTTAGGGTTTTGCTTTGTTGAATTTGCGGTTGCATCGTCGTGTCTAGTTGCTGGTCTTAGAGTCTAGTCTTTTAGAGTTTCGAGTTCTGGTCATAAGTTGTCACGCCGCCGCCGCACCATCATCATCGCCCCTGCCATCTACCACCACCGCACCGAATCCGTATCCATATACCACCACCAATCCGTGTCCATATACCACCACCGATCCATATCCATATACTACCACCGCTGCCATTTACCACCACCATATATCCACCACCAATCCGAGTTCTTTGCTTATTAGGTTTGTTTTAGGGATCCATCTAGATTGCGGTTCGTGTTTCCTTGCCGGAGTAGGTTTCGGAAAAAAAAAGAGTCGGGTAGCCACGCTCCGTTTAGGCCCAAAATTTTTCGAAAACGCATTTTTCGAAAAAATTTCTGGCTATCCTATTTTTAGGTGTTTCTGAGTGTTTTGAGACAGGTGCCATTATAGGAAGTTTTTTTTGACCCGTTTCCAGTTTTTGGGTCCGGGCAATCAAAAAAAAAAATTGGTCGAAAAAATTTCGTGCCCATCCTGTCAGTTTGAGCTAAGAAGAGTTTTGAGACACTCGCCATTATAGTGATTTTTCGCAAAAAAAAAAACCAGCGCAAAAAAAAAGAGCGCAAAAAAAAAGAAGAGCGAAAAAAAAAATCCAGAGTGTGCTTTTCCCTTGTTTACGTGTCGCGCCGTGATTTT
>NW_025300929.1:0-898 GCF_018294505.1 Triticum aestivum
TGTGTCTCAACTCCCCGTCCGACTTACGGTCCTCTTTGTGCCATCGCAACAACTTGGCATGCTCTTTGTTCCTGAACAGACGTTTCAACCGTGGTATTATAGGAGCATACCACATCACCTTGGCGGGAACCCTCTTCCTGGGTTTCTGGCCCTCAACATCGTCACCAGGGTCATCGCCTCTGATCTTATAACGCAATGCAGTGCATACCGGGCATTCATTCAAATTCTCGTATTCACCGCGGTAGAGGATGCAGTCGTTGATGCATGCATGTATCTTCAGAACCTCTAAACCTAGAGGGCAGACAACCTTCTTTGCTTCGTACGTACTGGCGGGCAACTCGTTATCCTTTGGAAACATATTCTTCAACATTTTCAGCAAGTTTTCAAATGCCGAGTCAGCTACACCTGCCTGTGCCTTCCATTTCAGCAAATCCAGTGTGCAGCCCAACTTTTTCAGACCATCATCGCATCCGGGGTACAACGCCTTTCTGTGATCCTCTAACATGCGATCCAAATTCTCCCTCTCCTTTTCAGTTTCGCAGCGTCTCCGTGCATCAGCAATGGTCCGACCAAGATCATCAACGGGATCATCACGTGCCTCTTCTTCACCTTCCCCTTCACCTTCAGCATCCTCCATGAAAGTATCACCGAAATGAGCAAGATAGCTTTCATCGATGAAATCATCCCCTTCTTCATCTTCTTCCATTATAACCCCTCTTTCTCCATGCTTGGTCCAACAATTATAGCTTGGCATGAAACCGTGCCGAAGCAGATGCATGTGAACATCTCTTGAGGAAGAGTAACCCTTCTGATTCTTACAGATAACACATGGACAGATAACAAAACCCCCCTGCTTGTTCGCATTAGCCACTACGAGGAAATCTTTCAAACCCGTAGT
>NW_025300930.1:0-898 GCF_018294505.1 Triticum aestivum
CACTTTCTGACATCATTTGCAATTTTTGAGTCATTTACCGATTTGTTTAGAGAGCTAAATGACCGTGAAATTGAAAATCACTACAAAATGAACTCTGAAAATGTCGAAACTTGGCATGGTATCATCATTTCACCCACATAGCATGTGCAAAACAGTAGAGAGAGTTACGGCAAAAACTGGACGCACTTCGTGTACAAACTGGACAATCTCTTTCGGAGTATCAGGGTTTCGGACGAGAACTTATCTGTTACATGGGCACTTCATTTTTTTAACTTATTACAACTCCAGACTTTTTTGCGTTCCGTACGCACCATTCAAAGCGACGTCATCAATTTTCAAAAGATTCTGACATCATTTGCTATTTTTTAGTCATTTACCAATTTGTTTAGAGAGCTAAATGACAGTGAAATTGAAAATCACTACAAAATGAACTCGGAAAATGTCGAAACTTGGCATGGTATCATCATTTCACCCACATAGCATGTGCAAAAGAGAAAGAGGGTTACGGCAAAAACTGGACGCACTTCGTGTACAAACTAGAAAATCACTTTGGAAGTATCAGGGTTTCTGACGAGAACTCATCTGTTAGACTGGCACTTCATTTTCTTAAACATATTACAACTCCCGACTTTTATTGCGTTCCGTACGCACCATTCAATGCGACGTCATCAATTTTCAAAACTTTCTGACATCATTTGCAATTTTTCAGTCATTTACCGATTTGTTTAGAGAGCTAAATGACCGTGAAATTGAAAATCACTACAAAATGAACTCTGAATATGTCGAAACTTGGCATGGTATCATCATTTCACCCACATAGCATGTGCAAAAGAGTAGAGAGGGTTACGGCAAAAACTGGACGCACTTCGTGTACAAACTGGACAATCTCTTTCGGAGT
>NW_025300931.1:0-898 GCF_018294505.1 Triticum aestivum
ACGGGATCTAGCCCTTTGACGTTGCACAGACGGGCTTTGACCAGTGGACTTCTCCACCCGGTTGTGTTAGGTCAGCCCATTGGAACACTTTGGAGCAACATCCGTGCCAGACCCACAGCAAGATCCCCTCCGTGTAGACCCGACGTGTCCGTTTCCCCCTCCAGGTGCCGGCAGCGGCGCCGTCCGTGAGGGGGGGCACACCCCGGAGACGCGTGCCGAGCGTTTGCACCCGCCACAACACTTCCAGACTTGTGAGAGGCCGCCTATGCAATATTTGGTGGCATGCTAGCCCCCGGAGGCCGCCGGCCACAGTCGTAGACACGCGAAGAGCGATCCGCGTAGAGGGAATTGTTCGGATACTTCTCCATCACGAACAATTATGAAAATTACCATCAGTCCTACAACACATGTTCCCACGTCGTGTAAAAAACTCATGATTTTATCGTGCTCCAAGTATTTAATAATATTCACGCCGCATCGTTACCACAGAACGTCTACTACCGTGTCATCGCCGTCCGTGAGGGGGGGCACAACCCGGAGACGCGTGCCGCCTCTTCGGACATGCCACCACACCACCCCGCATGTATGAGGTCCCAGTGCCACGCTCCGGTGGCATTGCTACCCCCCAGGGCACCCGTCCCGCCTAACCCTGTAGCGTTTGACCACGGGATCTAGCCCTTTGACTTTGCACGGACGGGCTTTGACCAGTGGACCTCTCCACCCAGTTGTGCTAGGTCAGCCCATAGGAACACTTTGGAGCAACATCCGTGCCAGACCCACAGCAAGATCCCCTCCGTGTAGACCCGACGCGTCCGTTTCCCCCCTCAAAGTGCCGGCGGCGGCGCCGTCCGTGAGAGGGGGGCACACCTCGGAGACGCGTGCCGCCTCTTCGAACATG
>NW_025300932.1:0-898 GCF_018294505.1 Triticum aestivum
CCCTTGCGCATGCCATCATCTCCATGCTTGTTCTTGCTCCAATGTTCATCCTTCTCCAAGCTAGGCCCTTCATTTGTAAACAAAACAAATGTATCCAATTTAGGCAGCATCATATTCTCATGAACATTAGAATCATTACCAAGAAACGAAAGTACCTGGTAATTTAGTTGGCGTGCACGAGCTCTAGTAATTGGTCCAGTATGTATAGCAGCAGGGGTTGTGGGTGTAACAATTGTATTGATGTCCTCATCATCCTCCCCTTCTTGAAATGAAGTCGTCCTCGACGGAAGTTCATCTTCCTCACCCAAATAAGGCTTCAAATCTACAATGTTAAAAGTGGGACTAACCCCAAAATCTGCAGGCAGCTCAAGTTTATATGCATTATCATTTATTTTCTCTAACACCTTAAAGGGACCATCAGCACGTGGCATTAGCTTTGATTTGCGCAAATCAAGAAATCTATCCTTACGCAAATGTAACCAAACAAGATCTCCAGGTGCAAACACAACATGTTTTCTACCCTTATCTCCAGCAAGTTTATATTTAGCATTCATATGCTCAATGTTTTCCTTAGTTAACTCATGCATTTTTAAAATCAATTCAGCACGTTGTTTAGCATCAAAATTAACCTTCTCCGAAGATGGAAGAGGCAACAAATCAATAGGTGCACGAGGTAGGAAACCATACACAACTTCAAAAGGGCACATCTTAGTAGTAGAATGCAATGAACGATTATAAGCAAATTCAATATGAGGCAAGCATTCCTCCCACATTTTCTTATTATTCTTCAAAACAGCCCTAAGCATAGTAGACAACGTTCTATTGACTACTTCAGTTTGTCCATCAGTTTGGGGGTGACAAGTAGTACTAAAAAGCAGTTTAGTCCCCAACTTAGCCC
>NW_025300933.1:0-898 GCF_018294505.1 Triticum aestivum
GATTTCATTTTTTAAACCTTATTTGAACTCCTGACTTTTTGTGTGTTCAAAATGCACCATTCAAAGCCACATCATCATTTTTCAATCCTTTATGCCTTCATTTGTTATTTTTCATGCATTTACTAATTATTTTGAGCTATAAGACCCTAAAATTGAAAAGCATTTCAAATGAACTCTGAAAAGGTTGAAAGTTGGCATGATATCATCATTTCATCCACATAGCATGTGCAAGAAAGTTGAGACGGTTACGGCAAAAACTGGATGCACTTCGTGTACAAAACGGACAATCTCTTTCAAAGTATCAGGATTTCATCCGGAAACTCGTCTGTTACAAAGGGATTTCATTTCTTAAACCTTATTTGAACTCCTGACTTTTTGTGTGTTCAAAATGCACCATTCAAAGCCACATCATCATTTTTCAATCCTTTATGCCTTCATTTGTTATTTTTCATGCATTTACTAATTATTTTGAGCTATAAGACCCTAAAATTGAAAAGCATTTCAAATGAACTCTGAAAAGGTTGAAAGTTGGCATGATATCATCATTTCATCCACATAGCATGTGCAAGAAAGTTGAGAGGGTTACGGCAAAAACTGGATGCACTTCGTGTACAAAACGGACAATCTCTTTCAAAGTATCAGGATTTCATCCGGAAACTCGTCTGTTACAAAGGGATTTCATTTTTTAAACCTTATTTGAACTCCTGACTTTTTGTGTGTTCAAAATGCACCATTCAAAGCCACATCATCATTTTTCAATCCTTTCTGACTTCATTTGTTATTTTTCATGCATTTACTAATTATTTTGAGCTATAAGACCCTAAAATTGAAAAGCATTTGAAATGAACTCTGAAAAGGTTGAAAGTTGGCATGATATCATCATTTCATCCACATAGCA
>NW_025300934.1:0-898 GCF_018294505.1 Triticum aestivum
GATGCACTTCGTGTAGAAAACGGACAATCTCTTTCAAAGTATCAGGATTTCATACGGAAACTCGTCTGTTACAAAGGGATTTCATTTTTTAAAACTTATTTGAACTCCTGACTTCTTGTGTGTTCAAAATGCAACATTCAAAGCCACATCATTATTTTTCAATCCTTTCTCACTTCATTTGTTATTTTTCATGCATTTACTAATTACTTTGAGCTATAAGACCATAAAATTGAAAAGCATTTCAAATGAACTCTGAAAAGGTTGAAAGTTGGCATGGTATCATCATTTCATCCACATAGCATGTGCAAGAAAGTTGAGAGGGTTACGGCAAAAAGTGGATGCACTTCGTGTACAAAACGGACAATCTCTTTCAAAGTATCAGGATTTCATACGGAAACCCATCTGTTACAAAGGGATTTCATTTTTTAAAACTTATTTGAACTCCTGACTTTTTGTGTGTTCAAAATTAAACATTCAAAGTCACATCATCATATTTTCAATCCTTTCTGACTTCATTTGTTATTTTTCATCCATTTACTAATTATTTTGAGCTATAAGACCATAAAATTGAAAAGCATTTCAAATGAACTCTGAAAAGGTTGAAAGTTGGCATGGTATCATCATTTCATCCACATAGCATGTGCAAGAAATTTGAGAGGGTTACGGCAAAAACTGGATGCACTTCGTGTACAAAACGGACAATCTCTTTCAAAGTATCAGGATTTCATACGGAAACTCGTCTGTTACAAAGGGATTTCATTTTTTAAAACTTATTTGAACTCCTGACTTTTTGTGTGTTCAAAATGCACCATTCAAAGCCACACCATCATTTTTCAATCCTTTCTGACTTCATTTGTTATTTTTCATGCATTTACTAATTATTTTGAGCTATAAGACC
>NW_025300935.1:0-898 GCF_018294505.1 Triticum aestivum
CGCTCGGGGGCGGCGGACGGCGTCGGCGTGGGCTCGGGGGCGGGGCAGGGGCAATGGCGTGGGCGGCGACAGCGAGGTAGCCTGGCGGCGATGAGCTCGACGGCATCGGGGGGGAAATGGGCGATGTAAACTGAAACCGCTAAGTAGTGGGTATATATACATGAAGCATTGGTCTCGGTTCGTGGCACGAACCGGTACCAATGCCACCTATGGTCCCGGTTCGTGCTACCAACCGGGACCAAAGGTCTCATTTCGGCAGCCCAAAGGGCGGGAAGCAGAGGCCATTGGTCCCGGTTCGTCGCACGAACCGGGACCATAGGTAGGCATTCGTACCGGTTTGTGCCGCGAACCGGTATGAATGCCCCCCTATGGTCCCGGTTCGTGCGTCTAACCGGGACCAATGGCCTGCGCCGCGGTGCGGTGCGGTGGGATTTTTAGTCCCACCTCGCTAGCTGAAGAGCTCCCGCACCTGTTTATAAGCCCTGCTTTGTGTTCCTTTCGAACTCCTCTGAACTGCAGGCTTACGGGCCTAATGGGACATTGCAATGCCTGTGGGCCTACTGGGCCTGCTGCGGGCTTGAATCCTGGCCCATGGTTGGGTTTCTAGTCGTATTCAGGCTGTGCTGGCCCAGTAGGTGGCATTTTTTTTTCTTTTTTGCTATTTATTTTTTCATTTCTACTTAGAACTAAATACTTATAGTTTTTTAGTTATTTCTTTTTTCTTTTAGGTCACAAAAATTATAAACTTTCTGTTACTGCCATTAGTTTTAAAATTTGAATAGTTTAAATTTGAATTTTTTAAAATTTGTGTGAATCACTAGTTTATGAATAACTTTACTATAAAAATTGATTTTTTGAGTCATTCTTTTTCCTGCTATTTAATATTACTGTGTTTTAT
>NW_025300936.1:0-898 GCF_018294505.1 Triticum aestivum
GTGCACCAAACGGACCAGAATCGGCCAAAACTGCGATTGTTGATGACCGACACGTAAGCGCACCGTAGGGTTTGTCAATCGTGGAAATCACTTCGGGATGCCAAAACTGTGTAATAGTTCAAAAACGGGCCAAAATCGGCCAAAACTGCGAGTCTTGACGACCAACACGCAAGCACACCTTGGGGTTCGACAAATATGGAAATCTCTTTGGGACCCCAAAACGGTGAGTAATAGTCCACGAAACGGGTCGGAATCAACAAAACCTGCGAGTGTTGATGACCGACACGTAAACGCACCCAGAGGTTCGTCAATCGTGGAAATCACTCCGGGACCCCAAAACAGTGAGTAATAGTCCACGAGACGGCCAGAATTGGCCAAAATTGTGAGTGTTGATGACCGACACATAAACGCACCCCCGGGGTTCATCAATCGTGGAAATCACATCCGGACCCCAAAACTGAGTAATAATCCAAGAAACGGGCCAGAATCGGCCAAAACTGCGAGACTTGACGACCAACACGAAAGCACACCTTGGGGTTCGACAACAATGGAAATCGCTTTAGGACCCTAAAACGGTGAGTAATAGTCCACGAAAGGGACATAATCGACAAAAACCGCGATTGTTGATGACCGAAACATAAATGCACCAGGGGTTCGTCAATCGTGGAAATCCCCCCGGGACCCGAAACTGCGAGTAATAGTCCACAAAACGGGCCAGAATCGGCCAAAACTGCGAGCGTTGATGAACGACACGTAAGTGCATCTTTGGGTTCAACAACTATGGAAATCGCTTCGGGACCCCAAAAAGGTGAGTGATAGTCCACGAAACGGGTCAGAATTGGCCAGAACTATGAGTGTTGACGACGGGCACGTAAACGCACCCCCGGGATCGTGAATC
>NW_025300937.1:0-898 GCF_018294505.1 Triticum aestivum
AAACGGTGAGTAATAGTCAACGAAACGGGTCAGAATTGGCCAAAACTGTGATTGTTGACGACAGACACATAAACGCACACCGGGGATTGTTAATAGTGGAAATCACTCTGGGACCCCGAAAGGATCAGTGATAGTCCACGAAATGGGCCAGAATCGGCCACAATTGTGATTGTTGATGACTGACACGAAAGCGCACCCCGGGGTTCAACAATCATGGAAATCGCTTCGGGACCCAAAACGGTGAGTAGTAGTCCACGAAACGGGTCAGAATCGACAAAAATCGCGAATGATGACGACCCACACGTATCCGCACCTTGGGGTTCAACAACCATGGAAATCGCTCGGACCACAAAACGGGTAGTAATAGTCCATGAAAGAGCCCAGAATCGGACAAACATTGGATTATGGATGAACGATACATAAACGCACCCCCTGGGTTTCGTAAATCATAGCAGTCGCTCAAAGACCCCAAATCAATGAGTAATAATCCACGAAACGGACCAGAATCGGCCAAAACTGGGAGTGTTCATGACCGACACATAAACGCACCCCGGTGTTTGTCAATCGTGCAAATCAATCCGGAACCCCAAAACTGAGTAATAGTCCAAGAAATGGTCCAGAATCGGACAAAACTGCGATTGTTGATGACCGACACGTAAGCGCATCCCGGGGTTCAACAACTATAGAAATCGCTTTGGGAACCTAAAATGGTGAGTAATATTCCACGAAACGGGTCAGAATCGACAAAAACCGCGAGTGTTGATGACCGACATGTAAACGCTCCCCAGGGTTCGTGAGTCGTGGAAATTACTCTGGGATCCCGAAACTGTGAGTAATAGTCCACGAAACGGGCCAGAATCGGCCAAAACCGCGATTGTTGACGACTGACACGTAAGCG
>NW_025300938.1:0-898 GCF_018294505.1 Triticum aestivum
AACTACTAGTGAGACTGAAGTCTCTCTGCAAAACATAAAATGGGCAAACGTGAGTACAAATGTACCCAGCAAGACTTACATCAGATCTATCTACATATGCCTCATTATCAACAAAGGGGATGGTGGAGTTTAACTGCAGCAAGCCAGCTTTGACTCGGTGGCTATCCTGAACTACGACTGCAAGTAACTCTTTGAGGTGGCGCACACGAGTCCACATATTCACCATATCAATACACCACTATGGATCCGCTCCCGTCTCCCTACGAGAACGCCATCCCTAGCACTCACGCTTATCTTGCGTATTTTAGAGTATCCACTTTCACTTGTCTATGAACTGTACAAGGGGTCCATGTTTCCATATCCGAGGAATCCGGCTATTCGAATAGATGATGTTAACCCTGCAGGGGTGTATTTCTTCACACACGCTCCCGCCACTTACCACCCTGTACACGTCATGTACCTCGGCAACCTTCAAGCGGAAGCCGGGCGAGGGAGTCGGCCACGACCTGACTAACCGAACAAGTCTCTCGTCCAGGTTTATCGCCTATTCGGGTTCCATCCGCAAGGAGATCCGGCCGGGGTGTCGCTCACGGCCCCAAACGATGTGAGCAGGGTTCCCAAGCCCACCAACCGGGTGCCACTTGGTACACCGTGCCACGGTGCCTAGTCTGTCCCAAGCCCACCTGTACCGGGTGCCACTTGGTAGACTACTAACACTACCTACAAACACCAGAAACTAGTTGCAACTCCTGGACAGAGATCATGTTGATTAATAAGTCGAGAGGGGCACTTAAGCATTCCAATGTGTGGTAGTAGCTGGTCATGGATCACAAACACAGAACTCAGTTCCTGAGGACGGCTGCAATGAGACAACCCACCATGTACTCCTACATGGCCT
>NW_025300939.1:0-898 GCF_018294505.1 Triticum aestivum
GTGTCGGTCATCAACACTCGCAGTTTTGGCCGATTCTGGCCCGTCTCTTGGAGTATTACTCAGTGTTTTGGGGTCCCGGAGTGATTTCCAGGATTGACGAACCCTGGGGTGCGTTTGCGGGTCGGTCATCAACACTCATAGTTTTTGCCGATTCTGGCCCGTTTCATGGACTATTACTCAGTTTTGGGGTCCTAGAGTGATTTCCACGATTGACGAACCCTAGGGTGCGTTTGCGGGTCGGTCATCAACACTCATAGTTTTGGCTAATTCTGGTTCTTTTCATGCACTATTACTCACCGTTTTGGGGTCCTAGAGCGATTTCCATGATTGACGATCCCTGGGGTGCATTTATGTGTCGGTCATCGACACTCGCAGTTTTCGCCGGCTCTGCCTCGTTTCATGGACTATTACTCATTGTTTTGGTGTCTCGGAGCGATTTCCATGATTGACGCACCCCGGGGTGCGCTTACGTGTTGTTCACCAGCAATCCTAATTTCGTTCGATTCTGGGCTCTTTCATGGACTATTACTCACCATCTTGGGGTCCCAGAGCGATTTCCACGATTGATGATCCCCGCGGTGCGTTTACATGTCCGTCGTCAACAGTCGCAATTTTGGCCGATTCTAGACCGTTTTGTGTACTATTACTCACCGTTTTGGGGTCCCAAAGCGATTTCCATGGTTGTTGAACCCCAAGGTGCGCTTACGTGTCGGTCATCAAAACTCTTAGTTTTGGCCGATTCTGGCCCGTCTCTTGGACTATTACTCTGTGTTTTGGGGCCCCGGAGTGATTTCCACGATTGACGAACCCTGGGGTGCGTTTGCGTGTCGGTCATCAACACTCATAGTTTTGGCCGATTCTGGCCCGTTTCATGGACTATTACTCAGTTTTGGGGCCC
>NW_025300940.1:0-898 GCF_018294505.1 Triticum aestivum
GGCTAGATCTCGTGGTCAACCGCTCCAAGGTTAGGTGGGACGGGGGCCTGGGGGGTAGCAATGCCACCGGAGCGTCGCACCGGCCCCTCATACATGCGGGGTGGTGTTGTGGCATTTTCGAAGAGGCGGCACGTGTCTCCGGGATGTGGCCCCCCTCACGAACGGCGGTGCCGCCGACACCTGGAGAGGGGAAACGGACGCGTCGGGTCTACACGGAGGGGATGTAGTTATGGGTTTGGCCCGGATGTTGCTCCCAGGTGTCCCTCTGTGCTGACCTGACACAACCGGGTGGAGAGGTCCACTGGTTAAAGCCCTTCCGTGGAAAGTCAAAGGGCTAGATCTCGTGGTCAACCGCTCCAGGGTTAGGCGGGACGGGGGCCCTGGGAGGTAGCAATGCCACCGGAGCATCGCACGGCCCCTCATACATGCGGGGTGTCATGTCCGAAGAGGCGTTGCGCGTCTCTGGGGTGTGGCCCCCTCACGGATGGTGATGACACAGCAGTAGACGTTCTGCAATAACGGTGCGGCGTGAATATTATTAAATACTCGGATCACGATAAAATCATGAGTTTTTTACACGACGTGGTCACATGTGCTATAGGAGCGATGGTAATTTTTCATAATTTTTGATGGTCGAGAAGTATGCGAACACTTCCCTCTATGCGGATTGCCCTTCGCATGTCTACGACTGTGGCCGGCGGCCTCCGTGGGCTAGCATGCCGCCAATCTTGCGTGCGCGGCTTCTCACAAGTCTGAGAGTGTTGTGGCAGTTGTGAACGCCCGGCACGCGTCCCTGGGCCATGGCCCCCCTCACGGACGGAGCCGCCGCCGGCACCTGGAGAGGGGCAACGGACGCGTCGGGTCTACACGGAGGGGATGTAGCTGTGGGTTTGGCCCA
>NW_025300941.1:0-898 GCF_018294505.1 Triticum aestivum
CTCTCTCTCTCTCTCTCTCTCTCGGGCAGCGGATGTTGTGAGCTGTGTCGGGGTATGGGTGGGTGGGTGGAGCTCGGGTGTGGACTTCGAAATGGTAATCTGGGATGATAATCATAAACAGACCGGCCAGCTGGTTATTGAGATCAACTTATCTGCGTTTCTTGCCATCTAACCCATCAAATATGCTCCTCTCGATCTACAATGATGTGGTGGAGGACGGCAGAAGAATAAGCGCTAGAGTCCAGTCCGTCGGGTTGCTCGACTCCTTGTGATTAGCAAAAATAATAATACTGCATGCGCCCCACCTACTTCTTGTAAAGTGTTCGTTAGGTACAGCTCATATAAAAAACAAGCAAAGCGCCCAATTATTGGCTCAGTTTGCGGAGATGTTATACTAGAAAGAAGGCAAAGGACACGAGGGTTTATTCGCGTCCAGAGCGTCCAACCTTGGACGTAGGCCATAAGCCATATATTACAGCTTGTCTGGAGCTACTTGTTTTGGTGACAGTAGTTGCCAACTCAATATCCAACCACCCTACCTTAAGATAACAGGGGAATCTGCACGCGCATTGCTGTCCAGCTAGCATAAAGTCACGGATCTGCTATTAATTGCCAAGCTGTGCCACAATTTGCAGAGATCTGTCGTTAGCTGCGGACATATTAGGAGATGGGCGGCTGCAAAGTACATGCATCATATGTTAGTTCGGGTTGTTGGCTGTTGAGCTGTATGAAGTGATTAAGGATTACAATTTGTCCTTGGATTACCAAATTAGTCAGCGTCAGATTCTCAGTCAAGCACGAGTTAAACAAGTTTAACTTGGGCAATCAAAAGATATATAGTTCACGAGGAACAACGGTTAAGCAATTGGAAACTTTGAACACACAAGTGCAAAAAAAA
>NW_025300942.1:0-898 GCF_018294505.1 Triticum aestivum
ATTATCTATGCAATATTTGGTTCACTCCGAACATTTTAGTTTTAATATTTGAAAACTTTTATTGTTTGCCTAATTTTGAATTTGAATTTGAATCGGTTTCGAACTAACTCGAGATTAGCAACTATAAACGAGGTGACGTGGCACCATTAGCAGAGGATCGCTGTAGCTTAATTATCCGGGCGTCACAATTCTCCTCCACTACAAGAAATCTCGTCCCGAGATTTAAGCGGTGGAGTAAGGGGCGAAGGTGTTGGTAGCGAAATACCTAACGAGTCTTCTCGGTCTTGGCTGCCCTTTCGAAGAGGTTGATCCCTTTCGTTGAAGTCTTCATTTCACTGCTGCAAGTCACCATGATCAATTTGTCATCCTTTCTTCGGGATCTCCATCGTACTTACGAATAGGTAAGGGGCAGCTCTACAACGATAGGATGTTACAAGGGAAAATCTTCTAGGGGTTTCCCAAGTATGAACATATGAGTATCTCTCGAGTTGAACAAATGAAACACATCGAGAGCAAAGTAAGACGGTGCAATAAGAAGTTTCAAGCGGATAGGCAATCGTTCATTGCCTGAGACAGAGTACGAGAGGGGTTCAGAGCAACGGGAATAAGTATCGTGTCCGATACCAGAATAGATCAACAGGTAAGTGGCCCGTGAATTACATACATAGTCAAGCACGAGGAATAACTCTGACAACAGGGTGTACAGGAGAGTCAGGTTTCGATCCTGTGGAACTGTGGGTTATGGGCCCACCATGTGGGTTAAAAATAGGAGCGGTGACATCTCGCACGGTCACAATAGCAAGGCATGTCAGAGGGTAGCCTATCAGTTATGTCGGCACAATGTCGGTACCAGGGGCGAGGGACGAAGAGAACCATTTTCCTGCTCGTTGAACGAGGC
>NW_025300943.1:0-898 GCF_018294505.1 Triticum aestivum
TGCTCGAAGGATATTATGTTTTAGATGACATGTATGATTTGTGAAAACAATGTTTCAATATAATATAAGAGCTTTTTATACTTGTGTGTTCAAGTAGTAAACTACTCCCTGTGCGGCCGTTTATGTATATGTGTATATAACCTGAAAGATGGCAGTCCTTGGCTTCAGCCCCCACGCACATAGTGCGGGGGTGTTTGCAAAGAAAGCGCTTTTTCACACTTAATCCAACGTCTTGGTCCTGTTAAGGAGGTGATAGCGTAGCAAACCAGGCAACCGGACTATAATGCTTTATCACTTTCACTTAGCCATAGGAGTTCGAGGGTGGGGCTACGATATAGCCCCTGGGGGCACCGCACTCTCCCGAACTCGGGGTGCGTACGTGCCTGACCGAAAACCGGTCCTTCGTTAATGCGGAGGAATCCTAAACATTCCTGTAAGTCATCGAGTGGTTGACCAGTCTCTCGCTATATCATGACAGTCAGTTTTCGGCTTTCTCCACTGAGGTACTCGCCCGGCCGAACCGGGGCACAATCGCAGTGGTTCTCCTGGTGCCGCGTTAGCCGTGAAAACGGAATGTAAGGTAGCAAAACACAGGAGCCGGGCAACCCAACATTTGACCAAAGACATGATTCAGAGCTGATGCATATAAGTCCTAACTCGAGACACCGGATACTCCCTAAGGTATTCGGTCTTTATGAAAATGGGCAGAATAATGCCCTAAGCCCCTGATGTCCAGGTATGTGCAAAAATTCTGGTGCGGTCAATGCCAAAATGCCAGCTTCCTCCTCGGTTATAGTAAGGAACCGGGGGATGTATATCAACAAGAGACAGTGAAAAAAGGTTTACGTAGGGTCTTAATCTGAAAATAATCCTTGCAATGGGTCCCTACTGCACGTCT
>NW_025300944.1:0-898 GCF_018294505.1 Triticum aestivum
GCACCAACCCTGCCTGTTCGCAATGGAATCCCCAGGCCAAGCAGGCTTGGACGGCAATCCAGGTTAGGACTCAGGAGCACCAGGAGACATCACGGTAAAACCGAACGTGTCGGCTCAGCATAAATTGCACAGTCAGAGACAGCATGGCACCAACACTTGTGCTCGCTCTATGATATCATCCTTCAAATGGAGGCGTACCAATTGCCTTCACAGACACCAGACCAGGCCTACCACCAAGCACACCTACTGGTCATTGTGGCTACCACTTTGGCGAGCTGGGGCCTGAAATACAGCTGGGACCTTCTTAGCGCTCTCTTCACGATGAATTCATTTATTTCAGTTACTTACAGTGGGGATTAATTGGTTTTTCGTTTCATTGCAAATTAATTTATCTTATTTTGAACAGAGTGCAGATTATTTAAGAACAGGAATAGAAGTTGTGCAGACTTGACCTGAATAAGCACAATATCGTGGTAGCAAAACAGAAGCAACCGGTCTATGGTTACTGTTATGGCAAAATTTATTCATTATTGCACTAAGAAAACAATATCATGGCCGTCCATATATTACTGCAGGGAGTTTGCTCTAATCACCCAATTTGAAATATAATGACAACAGTGTGCCTACTGTCATTAAAGATACCAACTGATATGTTTGAGAAACACTGTGAATAAAATAATGTTACTAAAAAGGCATATAGAAATAAAAAAGATATGTTCATGACAGTATCATAAGTACACAACTACTTCTTACTTCTCCTAATAGTCAAGGTCTATGTTTGCAGTATAATGAGAGTGACTGATTATTGGGGTACAAGATCAGCACAAGAACAAAATGATCTGCATGCCGTTTAAATTCTCCGACATCTCTACCATTTCTCGAAGTGCTTAAACAGGAT
>NW_025300945.1:0-898 GCF_018294505.1 Triticum aestivum
GACAACCAGAGTCTCAGGGGCTACTATCTACACAGGGCACACCTAACATGTGCAGGACTATCATACATTCTTTTACGTACCTCAAAGCCTGTCAGTAGACTCATAAAAGCTTCATGCAATCCGCTTTCGGCGGACGATATTCTCTCCATCACCGTATTCATCAGCACACGGTGTTCATCTGAGACGGCCGCTTGCCCCACCAACTCCCTCAGAACATCCGATCACACACTATGCGGTCCCGGACTCTTTTGTCTGCTCTCTTTGGGAGCCAGACACTGGGAGCTTCGAGGGTCAATGGGATTATCTTCCGGTCTCACCGGACTTGGATAGGCCCTCCGCGACGACACTTCAGGATCGCCCGCTTCCGGAGCGGAGGAGTCTGGAGGAGGCGTTTCGCTCTCCATCATCTCTGGAAGAAGATCCCCCGAAGACGAGCTCATTTGAGAGGGGCTAAGGCCCAAAATGCAAAAATATATGCGGTGGTTATTTTCTCAGAAGAAAAAGATGACATATCTATACTATTAAAGTATTTCGGGTCACTTACGACTCACGGGAGAATTGATCCCCCCGCGGACTTTGTGCGGCAACATCGCCCCCTAAGGTAGGACCCTTTGTGGGAGACTTCTTCTCCCGTTTGGAAGCTTCGGCTTCCGAATCCCCGGGCGCAGTCCTTTTCCTCTTCTGGTCGTCTTCCTTCATGGAGATGCTCGCTCCCTCGGCTAGAATGGGCAGCGTTGGGGGCCCGCGTCCGCCCGCATTATCCTCCACAATATCTTCCTTCAAGGGCTCCGGGCAAGGTGCGGTCTGGAGCATCTTTTCCAATACCGGTTTTTCCAAACCCTCAGGGAGGGGGGCCGAACACTGAATCAACTTCGCCTTTGTTAGCCAGTCCTAGTCA
>NW_025300946.1:0-898 GCF_018294505.1 Triticum aestivum
TGTAGGATCATATTCTTGTGTGTTTCTATTGCTGCTAACCATGCCAGGATCACAAGCCGATGAGACTGACTGGGAGAACATGATGAATAAGGATTTGCATGATAAATTTCAGCAAATGATGAGTGGACAGTTGCAAGATGTGCTAAACAGATTTGAAGAGGCCATGGAGAAGATAGATGGCATGGAGAAGACATTCGAAACAAAGCTCGATAACAAGTTTAATGAATTGCTCGCGCGTCTTCCACCACCACCACCCGCTGCACCTAACGCACCTCTCCAACAACAACAACAACGACTACCTCCACGTCGCGAAACAGACCTCGGCCGAGCGAGCCGTGTTCCTCTTGCGTTTGGCCAAACTGTTGGTGCTGTTGTTGATACTTCTGTGGCTCATGCTGCTGATGCGGAGGAGGATGATTATGTGGGAGATTATGAGGATGAGGTTGATCAAAATCCGAACTACGTGCAGCCACCAGCACCACCACCAGCAGGTCGACCTCAGGTATATATTCGTAATGGTAGGCCTGCACCACCACCTCAGGTACGAGATGATGTCCATATTCCTAAACTGAAATTGAATATTCCACCATTTGAGGGTAGATATGTTCCTGATATATATCTTACTTGGGAGTTAGAAACTGAACAACGATTTACATGTTTACAATATCCTGAGGAGAGACGAGTTGCTGCTGCTGTTTGTGCTTTCACTAGTTTTGCATGTGTATGGTGGTCTGAACATTGTAGATTATATCCTGTTCCAACTACTTGGGCTGCTTTGAAAACTGCTATGCGTACTCGTTGGGTTCCACCATATTATCAACGTGAATTGCTTCAAAAATTACAGCGCTTAAGACAAGGAAAAAATTCTGTAGAAGAATATTATCAGGAATTACAAACT
>NW_025300947.1:0-898 GCF_018294505.1 Triticum aestivum
CGCCGCCGTTCGCCGGAGGTACCGCGCCGCGTCTCTTCTTTCCCTCGGTTCGGTTTTTCTTATAAACCGTTCCGATTCTTTTCTTCTCTACCGATTTGTTTTCTTTCCGATTTTTCGCTAAACCGTTCCGGTGTTCTAGATCGGTTTTTCGTTTCGATCTCTTTTCCGAAAACCCTAGATTGGTTTCCGTTCTTCTTTCGGACCGTCCGTCTCAACGAACGTGATCACCGATTATTTCCCGGTTAACGACGTCTGTTCGTATAACCGTTTTTCTTCTTCTCGTCGGATTTATTCCGCGATCGCGATCTCAGATCCGATCTTCGTTCTAGTTTATCTTCTCGCTCGTTTATCGGAATCAGGTGATTCAAGCGCCTGGAGTTTCGTCTCAAAACCGCCGTTCCATCTAATCAACTTGAACAAGCTTTTGCTACAGTAAAATTTTGACCTAGATTCAACTTGCTAGAACCGAGTTGTTTTTTTTTTCCGCCGTTTGTTTTTCGTCGTTTGTTCGGTTCGTTCTTTCTTTGCAACCGGAGTTCTTAAGTTGAACTTTCTGGTTCGTTTTCTTGTTCGATTTTTCCCTGTGCATTAGATGAGTACTTATTGTGTGGTTACTATTGCTTGCCTACGCTAGATTGACCGGAGTGTGACGAGTAGATCTATCACGAGTTTTGAGTGCGAATCATCTTCATCAACATTGCAGGCAAGTTCACACTTTGATCATATCTTTTCTACAACCCATGTTTTATTGCATTAGATCAAACCCTCAAACACTTGCATTGTTAGGATCTAATTAAATTGTGGGATTGGGAAGTAGATGAGGTAGTACCTATTACCTGTATCATTATGAAACCTTTGGGAGTTACTCTACGTTTGCTTATATTGCCATGCTATGCTA
>NW_025300948.1:0-898 GCF_018294505.1 Triticum aestivum
CTACAGTTGAACTAGCACTATAAGCTAGGTCAAATAATTTTACACTAGAGTTGAACTAGCTCTATAAGCTAGTTCAAATAATTTTACACTAGAGTTGAACTAGCTCTATAGCTTGTACAAATAATTATAGACTAGAGTAGAACTAGCTCTATAAGCTAGTTCGAATAATTTTACACTAGAGTTGACTAGCTCTATAGTCTAGTACAAATAATTTTACACTAGAGTTGAACTAGCTCTATAGCCTAGTACAAATAATTTTAGACTAGAGTTGAACTAGCTCTATAGCCTAGTACAAATAATTTTAGACTAGAGTTGAACTAACTCTATATGCTAGTTCAAACAATTTTATACTAGAGTTGAACTAGCTCTATAAGCTAGTTCAAATACTCTTACATTGGAGTTGAACCAGCTCTATAGCCTAGTACAAGTAATTTTACACTAGAGTTGAACTAGCTCTATAAGCTTGTACAAATAATTTTAGACTAGAGTTGAACTAGCTCTATAAGCTAGTTCAAATAATTTTACACTAGAGTTGACAAGCTCAATATTCTAGCACAAATAATTTTACACTAGAGTTCAACTAGCTCTATAAGCTTGTACAAATTCTCTTAGACTAGAGTTGAACTAGCTCTATAACCGAGTTCAAATAATTTTACACTAGAGTTGAACTAGCTCTATAGCCTAGTACAAATAATTTTACACTTGAGTTGAACTAGCTCTATAAGCTTGTACAAATAATTTTAGACTAGAGTTGAACTACCTCTATAAGCTAGTTCAAATAATTTTACACTAGAGTTGAACTAGCACTATAAGCTAGGTCAAATAATTTTACACTAGAGTTGAACTAGCTCTATAAGCTAGTTCAAATAATTTTACACTAGAGTTGAACTAGCTCTAT
>NW_025300949.1:0-898 GCF_018294505.1 Triticum aestivum
TGAGGAAGAAGAAGAAGAAGAAGAAGATGATGATGAAGAAGAAGAGGAAGAGGAGGAGGAGGAGGAGGAGGAGGAGGAGGATGTGACGCCCCCGATTTAATCGTACACTAATCATGCACGCAAATGTGTACGATCAAGATCAGGGACTCACGGGAAGATATCACAACACAACTCTACAAATAAAAAAGTCATACAAGCATCATAATACAAGCCAGGGGCCTCGAGGGCTCGAATACAAGTGCTCGATCATAGACGAGTCAGCGGAAGCATCAATATCTGAGTACAGACATAAGTTAAACAAGTTGCCATAAGATGGCTAGCACAAACTGGGTTACAGATCGAAAGAGGTGCAGGCCTCCTGCCTGGGATCCTCCTAAACTACTCCAGGTCGTCGTCAGCGGGCTGCACGTAGTAGTAGGCACCTCCAGTGTAGTAGGGGTCGTCGTCGACGGTGGCGTCTGGCTCCTGGACTCCAGCATCTGGTTGCGACAACCAGAAAGGAAGGAAGGGGAAAAAAGGGGGGAGAAAGCAACCGTGAGTACTCATCCAAAGTACTCGCAAGCAAGGAACTACACTACATATGCATGGGTATATGTGTAAGGAGGCCATATCAGTGGACTGAACTGCAGAATGCCAGAATAAGAGGGGGATAACTAATCCTGTCGAAGACTACGCTTCTCGCAGCCACCGTCTCGCATCAAGTAGAAGAGAGTAGATTGAAGTCCTCCAAGTAGCATCTCCAAGTAGCATCTCCAAATAGCATAATCCTACCCGGCGATCCCCTCCTCATATCCCTGAGGTAGAGCGACCACCGGTTGTATCTGGCACTTGGAAGGGTGTGTTTTATTAAGTATCCGGTTCTAGTTGTCATAAGGTCAAGGTACAACTCCAAGTCGTC
>NW_025300950.1:0-898 GCF_018294505.1 Triticum aestivum
GCCTCCCCCTCTCGCCGCCCTGATGGCCTGGACGAGCTCCACGTCGCGCCCCGACCCTCCTGGACACCTCCATTCGCCCCCAGTTCCTCTCCCTCGCGCTCCCACGCCATGGCCGACGCCACCGTCGCCGCACCACCGCCGTAGCCGTGCTCCCCGTCGTCTCCACGCCGCGCCACCCTGTCCAGAAGCTCCGCCGTCCTCTACTCCTTCGAGCTAGCCGAGCCCCGAGCGCTCGCGTGCCTCGAAGCCGCCGCACCAACCTCGCCCGAACCGCCATCGCCGGAGATCCCCTTCGCCGTCGCCGCCGCAGCAGCTCGTCCCCGACCACGCCGTCCTTTCCATCAAGACCGCAGTGAGCTGGGCTAACTTCCCCTTCCTCTTTTTCTCTCTCTCGAGCACCACAGCGAGCGCACCAAGCTCACCCGCACGCGCCGTCGCGGACCTCATCGCCGACGTGCTTCCGGCCACACTCCGGCCACAAGATGGTGTCCATCTTACTCACCGAGTCCCACAGCACCTAGCTAGCCACTCCACGAGCCTCACCGACCCCCCTAGCGCCAAGTTCATCCTCGACCGAACCCCGGTGGCCGCCAAAGTCGTCGCCGGCGCCAACTCCGGCCACCCCGACCCCAACGGACTCCGCCAAGAGCTGCGGTTTGTCCTCAGCTCCACTCCGGTGGTCTCCGCGGCCTCTTTGGTGGCCGAAATGGCCAAAACCACTCCCGCCGCCGCGTCTGGCTCGCCGGCGGCTAAACGCCGGCGTCGCCGGCTTTGACTTTGACCACGGGTGGGCCCTGGTTGACTCCCCTGAGTCAATGACAGGTGGGGCCCAGCCCTGCTAATTATACAGGATTAGTTTTAATCAAATCTTAATTAAAATAATCACCCTGACATGCGG
>NW_025300951.1:0-898 GCF_018294505.1 Triticum aestivum
TATAAGACCCTGAAATTGAAAAGCATTTCAAATGTACTCTGAAAAGGTTGAAAGTTGGCATCGTATCATCATTTCACCCACATAGCATGTGCAAGAAAGAAGAGAGGGTTATGGCAAAAACTGGATGCACTTCGTGTACAAAACGGACAATCTCTTTCGAAGTATCACGGTTTCATACGGAAACTCGTCTGTTACAAAGGGATTTCATTTTTTTGAACTTATTTGAACTCCATAGTTTTTTGGGTTCAAAATGCACCATTCAGAGACACATAATCAATTTTCAACCCTTTCTGACTTCATTTGTTATTTTTCGTGCATTTACTGATTATTTTGTGCTATAAGACCCTGAAATTGAAAAGCATTTCAAATGAACTCTGAAAATGTTGAAAGTTGGCATGGTATCATCATTTCACCCACATAGCATGTGCAAGAAAGTAGAGAGGGTTACGGCAAAAACTGGATGCACTTCGTGTACAAAATTGACAATCTCTTTCGGAGTATCAGGGTTTCATACGGAAACTCGTCTGTTACAAAGGGATTTCATTTTTTTTGAACTTATTTGAACTCCATAGTTTTTCTGTGTTCAAATGCACCATTCAAAGCCACATCATCAATTTTCAACCCTTTCTCACTTCATTTGTTATTTTTCATGCATTTACTGAATATTTTGAGCTATAAGACCCTGAAATTGAAAAGCACTTCAAATGAACTCTGAAAATGTTGAAAGTTGGCATGGTATCATCATTTCACCCACATAGCATGTGCAAGAAAGTAGAGAGGGTTAAGGCAAAACCTGGATGCACTTCGTGTACAAAACAGACAATCTCTTTCGAAGTACCAGGGTTTCATACGGAAACTCGTCTGTTACAAAGGGATTTCATTTTTTGAACTTAGTTGA
>NW_025300952.1:0-898 GCF_018294505.1 Triticum aestivum
TCCATAGTTGTTGAACCCAAAGGTGCGCTTACGTGTCGGTCATCAACACTCGCAGTTTTGGCCGATTTTGGCCCGTCTCTTGGACTATTACTCACTGTTTTGGGGTCCTCGAGTGATTTCCACGATTGACAAACCCTGGGGTGCGTTTGCGTGTCGATCATCAACACTCGCAGTTTTGGCCGATTCTGTCCCGTTTCGTGACTATTACCCAGTTTTGGGGCCCCGAAGTGGTTTCCACAACTGACGAACCGCAAGGTGCATTTACGTGTCGGTTATCAACACTCACAATTTTGGCCAATTCTGGTTCATTTCGTGCACTATTACTCACCGTTTTCGGGTCCTAGAGCGATTTCCATGATTGACGATCCCTGGGGTGCATTTATGTGTCGGTCATCAACACTCGCAGTTTTGGCTGACTCTGCCCCGTTTCATGGTTTATTACTCATTGTTTTGGGGTCCCGGAGCAATTTCCATAATTGATGCACACCAGGGTGCGTTTACATGTCGCTCACCACCAATCGTAATTTTGTTCGATTCTGGGCTCTTCCATGGACTATTACTCACCATTTTGGGGTCCCAGAGCTATTTCCACATTCACAATGACCGGGGTGCGTTTACGTGTACGTCGTCAACAGTCGCAATTTTGGTTGATTCTGGCCCGTTTCATGGACTATTACTCACCGTTTTGGTGTCCCAAAGCGATTTCAATGGTTGTTGAACCCTAAGGTGCATTTACGTGTCGGTCATCAACGAACGCAGTTTGGGCTGATTCTGGTCCGATTCTTGGACTATTACTCACCGTTTTGGGGTCCCAAAGCGAATTCCATAGTTGTTGAACCCAAAGGTGCGCTTACGTGTCGGTCATCAACACTCGCAGTTTTGGCCGATTTTGGCCCGT
>NW_025300953.1:0-898 GCF_018294505.1 Triticum aestivum
GATCCTTCTAGAGTTTTCCTTTCCTCTTCTTGTCATGATTAGCTGAAGTTCTCAGAGCAAGACGACAAGACAAAGATGGTGTTCAAATCAACGTTCATTTGAAGTGCAACCTGGATCGTGAAGATTGTACTAGTTTGCGTTTTCCCTTCATCCTACCCTACGCTTGAATCTCGAGACGAGATTCTTGTTTAGTGGGGGTGAGTTGTCACATCCCTAGCTGCTGGTAGTGCTCTAGGCTAGCTCATGTGTGCATCATGTTTAAATTCTAAAAATTTGAACTGAGGGAATTTTGGAAGCCTCAAAAACTTAAATAAAAGAGGGGCAAAAACCCTAGAAATCTCATTCATTGCTCCAAAATGCTCTTCTTAAATGTTTGATAATTTTTGGTAAGGGTTCTGGTCCCAACCAAAATATTGAACATTTTTAGGGAATTATTTTTGGGACTTTGGATTTAATTCATTAGCTATTTGAATTTGAATTATATTCATATAATTAGAATATAATTTCAAATACCCCTGATATATTTTATAAGCTTTTGGAAAAGTCCATTTAGCAATATAAAATATTCAGAGGAGTTTTTGGCATTGTTTGAATTATTTTAAATTCAAAACAGTGGCAAAATAAATTAAATAAAACAAAACAGAAGAAAAAATAAAAAGAACAGAAGCCTACCTGGGCCACTTACCTGTAGCCGGCCCAGCTGGCCAGCCCATCTGGCCGGCCCAGCCCACCTCCTCCCCCCCCCTTGTCATCTTCCTCCTTTGCCAGGAGGACGAACAGAGGCGAGGCATGGCGCGCGCCCGAGAGGCTCGGCCACCTCCTGCTTCCCCCTGCCCACCTCCTGCTTCCTCTCGTCGCCCTGGACCCCGTCCGCGACGCCACGAACCCCCCCAGGCCT
>NW_025300954.1:0-898 GCF_018294505.1 Triticum aestivum
GCGCCCGAGCCCCTCGCCGCCGGAGCCCCTCGCCGAGCTCGCCGCCGAAGTACTGCCGCCGGTCGTCTCGTGTTGACCGGTTTTCTGTAAAAAAAAACCTTTTGTTTAAAAAAAAACCCTAGATCGGTTTGTTTCTGTTTTATTATTTCGCGAGCATTCGCCGAACCGTTCGTTTTAACGAACGCGTTCATCGGTTTTTCTCTGTTAACGAACGTTCGTTATTTAACCGTTCGTCCGTTTTTCTTTTTCGTCGGATTTTCTCGTTATTTTCTCAGATTCGATTTCTGATCGAATTTTCGAATCTGTTTAACTTTTCGCTCGTTTATCGGAATCAGGTGATTCAAGCGCCTAGAGTTTCGTCTCGAAATTCTCTTTCCGTTTAACCTACTCAAACAAGTTTTTGCTACAGTAAAATTTGACCTAGATCCAGATTAGCAAACGAAGTTTCTTTCTTTCGCCGTTTGACTTTCGTTGATTCTTTCGAGTTGATTCTTTTTGCAAACCGGAGTTCTTAAGTTGAACTTTCTGGTTGGATCTTTTATTCGAGTTTTACCTGTGCATTAGTTGAGTACTGATTGTATGCTTGTTTGTTTGCGATAGAGTACCCGGAGTGTGCCGCTTGTTACTTCGACTCGCTAGGTTTTGCGGATCATCAGCAAGGCAAGTAACACTTTGATCATACCCCGTTCATACCCAGTTTTTATTGCATTAGATCTATTCCTCAAACACATTGCATGATTAGGATCCAATTAAATTGTGGGATCTGGGTAGTAGTTGAGGTAGTACCTATTACCTGTTTTCTATCAAACCCTTGGGAGTTACTTCTACGTTGCTTTTATATTGCCATGCTATGCTCGTAGACGTGGATTGGGTTTGAGTGATATTCACGACAGATGTG
>NW_025300955.1:0-898 GCF_018294505.1 Triticum aestivum
TAGGCACTGGTGCAGTTGAACCGTGGTAAAACTCGTCTCCGTAGTTGAGCGGGAGCGGCCAAAGGAATGTGCAATCGTGTGTGTAGTGGAGCTGGGAGGGGCAAGCATAAGGGACGAAGACGGGGGTAACATGTCGGATGCGATCATACCAGCACTAAAGCACCGGATCCCATCAGAACTCCGAAGTTAAGCGTGCTTGGGCGAGAGTAGTACTGGGATGGGTGACCTCCTGGGAAGTCCTCGTGTTGCGTTCCCTTTTTAATTTTTTTGCACCGCGTGCAAAACAAAACGCACGAGCGCGACGTATGTTTAGCACGTTTTATTATTTTGCACGTTTACGGTAAGTTTTAGCTCGCTGCTCATTATTCACGCGTCTAGCGGCGGCAAGCGTGTTCTGAAAGGGGTCGAAACCATGGTAAATAGGCACTGGTGCTGTTGAACCGTGGTAAAACTCGTCTCTGTAGTTGAGCGGGAGCGGCCAAAGGAATGTGCAATCGTGTGTGTAGTGGAGCTGGGAGGGGCAAGCATAAGGGACGAAGACGGGGGTAACATGTCGGATGCGATCATACCAGCACTAAAGCACCGGATCCCATTAGAACTCCGAAGTTAAGCGTGCTTGGGCGAGAGTAGTACTGGGATGGGTGACCTCCTGGGAAGTCCTCGTGTTGCATTCCCTTTTTAATTTTTTTGCACCGCGTGCAAAACAAAACGCACGAGCGCGACGTATGTTTAGCACGTTTTATTATTTTGCACGTTTACGGTAAGTTTTAGCTCGCTGCTCATTATTCACGCGTCTAGCGGCGGCAAGCGTGTTCTGAAAGGGGTCGAAACCATGGTAAATAGGCACTGGTGCAGTTGAACCGTGGTAAAACTCGTCTCCGTAGTTGAGCGGGAGCGG
>NW_025300956.1:0-897 GCF_018294505.1 Triticum aestivum
TAATTAGTAAATGCATGAAAAATAAGAAATGAAGTCAGAAAGGATTGAAAAATGATGATGTGGCTTTGAATGGTGCATTTTGAACACACAAAAAGTCAGGAGTTCAAATAAGTTTTAAAAAATGAAATCCCTTTGTAACAGACGAGTTTCCGGATGAAATCCTGATACTTTGAAAGAGATTGTCCGTTTTGTACACGAAGTGCATCCAGTTTTTGCCGTAACCCTCTCAACTTTCTTGCACATGCTATGTGGATGAAATGATGATATCATGCCAACTTTCAACCTTTTTAGAGTTCATTTGAAATGCTTTTCAATTTTAGGGTCTTATAGCTCAAACTAATTAGTAAATGCATGAAAAATAAGAAATGAAGTCAGAAAGGATTGAAAAATGATGATGTGGCTTTGAATGGTGCATTTTGAACACACAAAAAGTCAGGAGTTCAAATAAGTTTTAGAAAATGAAATCCCTTTGTAACAGACGTGTTTCCGAATGAAATCCTGATACTTTGAAAGGGATTGTCCGTTTTGTACACGAAGTGCATCCAGTTTTTGCCGTAACCCTCTCAACTTTCTTGCACATGCTATGTGGATGAAATGATGATATCATGCCAACTTTCAACCTTTTCAGAGTTCATTTGAAATGCTTTTCAATTTTAGGGTCTTATAGCTCAAACTAATTAGTAAATGCATGAAAAATAAGAAATGAAGTCAGAAAGGATTGAAAAATGATGATGTGGCTTTGAATGGTGCATTTTGAACACACAAAAAGTCAGGAGTTCAAATAAGGTTTAAAAAATGAAATCCCTTTGTAACAGACGAGTTTCCGGATGAAATCCTGATACTTTGTAAGAGATTGTCCGTTTTGTACACGAAGTGCATCCAGTTTTTGCCGTAACC
>NW_025300957.1:0-897 GCF_018294505.1 Triticum aestivum
GGAGGATATCGTTATGTTCTCACCCTCACAGATGACTTGAGTAGATATGGGTATGTCTACTTAATGAAACACAAGTCTGAGACCTTTGAAAAGTTTAAGGAATTTCAGAATGAGGTGGAGAATCAACGTGACCGAAAGATAAAATTCTTACGATCAGATCGTGGAGGAGAATACTTAAGTCACGAATTTGGTACACACTTAAAGAAATGTGGAATCGTTTCACAGCTCACGCCGCCTGGAACACCTCAGCGAAACGGTGTGTCCGAACGTCGTAATCGCACTCTATTGGATATGGTGCGGTCTATGATGTCTCTTACCGATTTACCACTATCATTTTGGGGATACGCTCTAGAGACAGCTACATTCACTTTAAATAGGGCACCGTCTAAAACCGTTGAGACGACACCGTATGAATTATGGTTTGGAAAGAAACCTAAGCTGTCGTTTCTAAAAGTTTGGGGATGTGAAGCTTATGTCAAGAAACTTCAACCTGAAAGGCTCGAACCCAAGTCGGAAAAATGTGTATTCATAGGATACCCTAAGGAAACTATAGGGTATACCTTCTACTTAAGATCCGAAGGCAAGATCTTTGTTGCCAAGAACGGATGCTTTCTGGAAAAAGAGTTTCTCTCGAAAGAAGTAAGTGGGAGGAAAGTAGAACTCGATGAAGTACTACCTCTTGAGCGGGATAGTGACGCAGCACAGGAAACCATTCCTGTGATGCCCACACCAACTGAAGAGGAAAACCATGATAATGATCAAGGTACTTCGGATCAAGTTACTGCTGAACTTCGTAGGTCCACAAGGACACGTTCCGCACCAGAGTGGTACGGCAACCCTGTCCTGGAAATCATGTTGTTAGACAACAATGAACCTTCGAACTATGAAGAAGCAATG
>NW_025300958.1:0-897 GCF_018294505.1 Triticum aestivum
TCAGGTCCGCCGCATAGCGCACGCGCCAGCGAGCGTCAGCTATCGGTCCCTCCTCCTAATTGGCGCAACCCGTTAATTGGCCAGTCAAGGTCTTCGATCTAAGTCTGTGCGAAAGGTCGACACTTAGACGCAACGTGCATCCAATAGGGAATTACGTAGTGCTCCCCCCCAGCTCCTCCTCTGCGTGCCTTCTGGGCCGGCACATGTGGGGCGCGATGTCTCCCAGTTTATTTATTTATTGTTTTATTTTCCTTTTCTGTTTTCTGTTTTCCTTTTTAATTTCTTCTTCATCTCCGTTTGTTACTTTTATTTTTTATTGTTTTTATCACTGAATTCAAAAAAGTCCATCTAATTCAGAAAATGTTCAAGAAATTAAAAATTTGTTCATCATATTCAAAATTTGTGAACCATGATTTAAGAAAGTCTTCATCCAATACAAAAAAGTTCAACCAGTTTTTAAGAATTTGCGATTTTCAAAAAACTGCTCTTGAATTGATAATTTGTTCATCAAGTTCAAAAACTGAAAATGTCCATTTTATTGAAAAAATGTTTATTGTATTCAAAAAAATTTCACCATAATTTTTAAATTTATTGATCAAATTCAAAAATGTTTTTCAAAATCAAAAAATGCTCAACCATTTATAAAAAATTTCTTCTCATTTTTCCATAAAATGTTATTGAATTGAGAATTTTTCCATCAAGTTCATAAAATGTTCATCAAATTGAAAATTTGTTCATCTGATAAAAAATGTTCATCAATGTTCAAATTCACGAACATGTTTTAAAATCATGAACATTTTTTCAAACTCGTGAACCTTATTCGAATTGAGGTTCATTTTCTGGCTCCATGAACTTTTTTATATTTTGGAAAGTTTTTTAAATCCCAAATAATATATA
>NW_025300959.1:0-897 GCF_018294505.1 Triticum aestivum
GGGGGGGGCACACCCCGGAGACGCGTGCTGGGCGTTTGCAACCGCCTCAACACTTCCAGATTTGTGAGAGGCCGCCTACACAAGATTTGACGGTATGCTAGCCCCCGGAGGCCGCCGGCCACAGTCGTAGACGTGCGAAGAGCAATCCGCGTAGAGGGAAGTGTTCAGATACTTCTCCATCACAAAAAATTATGAAAAATTACCATCAGTCCTATAGCACATGTGCCCACGTTGTGTAAAAAATTCATGATTTTATCGCGCTCCAAGTATTTAATAATATTCACGCTGCATCGTTACCGCAGAACGTCTACTACCGTTTCATTGCCGTCCGTGAGGGGGGCCACAACCCGGAGAAGCGTGCCGCCTCTTTGGAAATGCCACAACACCACCCCGCATGTATGAGGGCCCGGTACGACGCTCCGGTGGCATTGCTACCCCCAGGGCCCCCGTCCCGGCTAACCCTGTAGTGTTTGACCACGGGATCTAGCCCTTTGACTTTGCACGGACGGGCTTTGACCAGTGGACCTCTCCACCCGGTTGTGTTAGGTCGGCCCAGAGGAACACTTTGGAGCAACATCCGGGCCAAACCCACAGCTACATCCACTCCGTGTAGACCTGACGCGTCCGTTTCCCCCCTCTAGGTGCCGGCGGCGGCGGCGGCCGTGAGGGGGAGGGGCACACCCCGGAGACGCGTGCTGGGCGTTTGTAACCGCCTCAACACTTCCAGATTTGTGAGAGGCCGCCTACGCAAGATTTGACGGTATGCTAGCCCCCCGAGGCCGCCGGCCACAGTCGTAGACGTGCGAAGAGCAATCCGCGTAGAGGGAAGTGTTCAGATACTTCTCCATCCCAAAAAATTATGAAAAATTACCATCAGTCCTATAGCACATGTGCCCA
>NW_025300960.1:0-897 GCF_018294505.1 Triticum aestivum
TACAAAACGGACAATCTCTTTCAAACTATTAGGATTTCATACGGAAATTCGTCTGTTACAAAGGGATTTCATTTTTTTAAACTTATTTGAACTCCTGACTTTTTGTGTGTTCAAAATGCACCATTCGAAGCCACATCGTCATTTTTCAATCCTTTCTGACTTCATTTGTTATTTTTCATGCATTTACTAATTATTTGAGCTATAAGACCCTAAAATTGAAAAGCATTTCAAATGAACTCTGAAAAGGTTGAAAGTTGGCATGGTATCATCATTTCATCCACATAGCATGTGCAAGAAAGTTGGGAGGGTTATGGCAAAAACTGGATGCACTTCGTGTACAAAACGGACAATCTCTTTCAAAGTATCAGGATTTCATGCGGAAACTCGTCTGTTATAAAGGGATTTCATTTTTTAAAACTTATTTCAACTCTTGACTTTTTGTGTGTTCAAAATGCACCATTCAAAGCCACATCATCATTTTTCAATCCTTTCTGACTTCATTTGTTATTTTTCATGCATTTACTAATTATTTTGAGCTATAAGACCCTAAAATTGAAAAGCATTTCAAATGAACTCTGAAAAGGTTGAAAGTTGGCATGGTATCATCATTTCATCCACATTGCATGTGCAACAAAGTTCAAAGGGTTACGGCAAAAACTGGATGCACTTCGTGGACAAAACGGAAAATCTCTTTCAAACTATCAGGATTTCATACGGAAACTCGTTTGGTACAAAGGGATTTCATTTTTTTAAACTTATTTGAACTCCTGACTTTTTGTGTGTTCAAAATGCACCATTCAAAGCAACATCATCATTTTTCAATCCTTTCTGACTTCATTTGTTATTTTTCATGCATTTACTAATTATTGTGTGCTATAAGACCATAAAATTGAAAAG
>NW_025300961.1:0-897 GCF_018294505.1 Triticum aestivum
CCGATGGTGGCTGCTGTGGCGCTACCCCCACCTCGACTAGGGCAGCCTGCACCACCTGCAGCAGCGGAAGATAGGAGGGGACTGGAAGCGGCTCGAGTGGCTGATTGCCGCCCTGACCCAGGACGCGGCGATGAACGAGTGGCAGCACTACGCAACTACCGCCGGGCCCGGGGACTTTGTTTCAAATGTGGGGAACGTTGGGGTCAAGGCCACCAGTGTGCAGCCACAGTCCAATTGCATGTAGTGGAAGAACTGCTCGAGTTACTGCAAGCTGAAGTTCAGGACATACAAGATGCAGAACCCGACTCGGACGAAGAGGTGCTAATGTCAATCTCCAAAATAGCTACTACAGGACTGACCACAGCATGCACGGTGCGTTTGCTCGGCAGGATAGATGGGCAGGCAGTCCTAATCCTTGTTGACTCGGGTAGCTCGCACAGCTTCATCTGTGAAGAAGTGGCAGCTAATTTGGCAGATCGTGTGCACCAGATGACCCCAATGTCTGTGAAGATTGCCGATGGAGGAATGCTTTCATGCTGAGGATACATCCCCGTCTGTACGTGGGTGACACAAGGACACGAGTTTACCACGGATCAGTCTATGGCGGTCACAAACTACGTGGCCAACGGCGGGTGCCTCGCGGAGTTCCGGGCGGCCATGATCAAGTGCGACCCCATCTGGGATCACGATGCCGCCAAGCGCCGCGTCGCGTGCATCGGCGCCACCAAGGCGCTGCGAGAGTGCTTCGGCCGCAACCCCGACTACTTCGAGCACCACTACATCAAGCGCCTGGACAGCGGCCTCGACCAGGACGTTGGCTGGCAGGAGGACGCCGGCAAGTTCAGGTGGTGGACCGGCGTGAGGAGAAGCTAGCCATTGCATTACGTAATTAGCATC
>NW_025300962.1:0-897 GCF_018294505.1 Triticum aestivum
ACTCTTGAGACCAAATATCTTCAATTTATCAAGACTGGCTCCCCTCTGTAGATTCGCTGCATACCCATCGGGGAACATCAACTGCATTTTCACCCACAAGATAATTTCCCTCATAGCTGGCCTTCCAAGATTGAACCATGCCTTTGGCTTCGTCCAGTTCTGCTTTCCTTTCGGTTCTTTCATGTTTTGTAACGGCCTGTCACATAGCGCCTCCAGATCGACTCTAGCCTTAGTATTATCCTTTGACTTCCCATCTATGCCGAACAATGTACCAAAAAGTGCCTCGGCGATATTCTTCTCAGTGTGCATCACGTCGATGTTGTGTGGGCAAAGGAGGTCTTTGAAGTAAGGCAGATCCCATAAGCATGTTTTGTGAGTCCAGGCGTGCTTAGAATTATACCCCTTGAAGTACCCTGGACGCTCTGGATCTGGCTCGAGAGCATTTAACTGATTCAGGGTCTGTTGGCCTGTCAATGCATGTGGTGCAGAGTTTTTGTCAACTCTACCTATGATGAAGTTCTTCTTGTCTTTCCTGAACTTATGGCGAGGATTCAGGAACTGTCTATGCATGTCGAAGCAAGAAAACTTGCGACCGGCCTGAAGCCAACGAAACTCAAGAGCTCCCTTGCATGTGGGGCACGGGAACCTTCCATGCACACACCAGCCAACGAATAGCGCATACGCCGGCAAGTCATGCGTCGAGTACATGTACCAGACACGCATTATGAAGTTCCGTTTGCTATAGGCATCGTATGTCTTGAACCCATTATCCCAGGCTTCTTGCAATTCGTCCTTAAGCGGTTGCATATACACATTCATATTTTTCCCCGGATAGTTGGGCCCTGGAATTATCAACGTCAGGAAAATGTTCTTTCTTTGCATAATCTGTCCGGGGGG
>NW_025300963.1:0-897 GCF_018294505.1 Triticum aestivum
GATTGCTAAGGCGCGACGTCCTCGCACGTTCGTAGTCGGATCGTCAAAGTCGACTTCCACCAAAGCGAAATCCACCATCTCATCGAAAGACGGGACACCTTTGCCTCTATCAAGTGGTATCAGATTTCCAGGTTGCTCGGTGAGATTTTACAGTTTTTTAGTAGTTTAGATCGAGTCTGTTCTTCATACCTATAGTCCACGAAAAAGCCACAAAAAAAATTAGGGTTAGTTCATCATATCCGAACCAATCTGAGCCTTGCATAATCTTTTTAGGGTTTTGCTTTGTTGAATTTGCGGTTGCATCGTCGTGTCTAGTTGCTGGTCTTAGAGTCTAGTCTTTTAGAGTTTCGAGTTCTGGTCATAAGTTGTCACGCCGCCGCCGCACCATCATCATCGTCCCTGCCATCTACCACCATCGCACCGAATCCGTATCCATATACCACCACCAATCCGTGTCCATATACCACCACCGATCCATATCCATATACTACCACCGCTACCACCACCGCTGCCATATACCACCACCATATATCCACCACCAATCCGAGTTCTTTGCTTATTAGGTTTGTTTTCGGGATCCATCTAGATTCCGATTCGTGTTTCCTTGCCGGAGTAGGTTTCGGAAAAAAAAAAGAGTCGGGTAGCCACGCTCCGTTTAGGCCCAAAATTTTTCGAAAACGCATTTTTCGAAAAAATTTCTGGCTATCCTATTTTTAGGTGTTTCTGAGTGTTTTGAGACAGGTGCCATTATAGGAAGTTTTTTTGACCCGTTTCCAGTTTTTGGGTCCGGGCAGTCGAAAAAAAAAAATTGGTCGAAAAAATTCCGTGCCCATCCTGTCAGTTTGAGCTAGGAAGAGTTTTGAGACACTCGCCATTATAGTGATTTTTCGCAAAAAA
>NW_025300964.1:0-897 GCF_018294505.1 Triticum aestivum
CACGGAGAAGTACTAGGCCGAATGAGACCCAATCTTTCTTGCTCATCGAGTTGTTTCTTCAACTCCTTCAACTCTTCGGGGCCGAGCTTGTAGGGACGTTTGCACACAGGTTCCGTGCCAGGCTCAAGTTCAATAACGAATTCAACTGGCCGGTGCGGAGGCATCCCTGGAAGTTCTTCTGGAAAGACGTCTTGATATTCGCAAACGACAGGAATTTGAGAGATAGCATCCAATTCACCCTTCTCATTGAGAGAAAACAACCGGATGGAATTATCTCGAGCGGCAAAGACAATGACCTCCTCAGATGAATGCGTCAGTTGAATCTGCCTGGCTGCACAATCAAGCTGAGCTTTATGCTTAGAGAGCCAGTCCATCCCGAGAATAAGATCGATATCAGAATTGCCAAGAACCACCGGAGAAGAGAGAAACTTGCAGTCGCCCAAAGTGATTGTAACATCCGGAACACACACTCGAGATGTCAAGAGGCTGGCCGGGGAGTCAATAGACAACGGTCTCGGCAACATTTGAGTAATAAAATCATGCTTGGACGCAAAAGGTCTCGAGATGAAACAATGCGATGCACCAGTGTCAAAAAGAACTTTTGCAGGAATATCATTAACAGGAAGGTTACCCATGATCACATCTGAAGAATCCTCTGCCTGAGCTGCATTCACCATATTGACCTTGGCGTGCTTGGGATTGTGCTTGACCACAGCTGTACTTGCCGATCTGACAGGAGGAGGAGGAGGAAGACGCCTCTGGTTGGTACACTTGTTGGCATAGTGACCCTTCTGTTGGCACTTGTTGCACATGACCTCTGAAAGCGGACGGTGATACGGAGCACTCGATCTTGGCGCTTGAGACGAAGACTTGTTCTGAAAACCTGGGTTGGGTGGG
>NW_025300965.1:0-897 GCF_018294505.1 Triticum aestivum
GTTCAACCCCAAGGTGCGATTACGTGTCGGTCGTCAACACTCGCAGTTTTGCCCGATTCTGGCGTGTTTCGTGGACTATTACTCACTCTTTAGGGGTCCCGGAGTGATTTCCACAATTAACGAACCCATGGGTGCGTTTACGTGTCGGTCATCACTAATCCTAGGTTTGTCCGATTCTGGGCTCTTTCATGGACTATTACTCAACGTTTTGGGGTCCCAAAACGCTTTCCATGGTTGTCGAATCCCAAGGTGTGATATGTGTTGGTCGTCAACACTCGTAGTTTGGGTCGGTTCTGGCCCGTTTCTTGGACTATACTTAGTTTTGGGGTCCCGAAGTGATTTCCACGATTGTCGAACCTCGGGGTGCGTTTACATGTGGTCATCAACACTCTCAATTACGGCCAATTCTGGCCCGTTTCGTACACTATTACTCACTGTTTTGGGTCCCAGAGCGATTTCCACGATTGACGATCCCAGGAGTGCATTTACGTGTCCGTCGTCAACACTCATAGTTTTGGATAATTCTGACTCGTTTCGTGGACTACTACTCACCGTTTTGGGGTCCCGAAGCGATTTCCACAGTTGTTGAACCCCAAGGTGCGATTACTTTACGGTCGTCAACACTCGCAGTTTTGGCCGATTCTGACGCGTTTCGTGGACTATTACTCACTATTTTGGGGTCCTGGAGTGATTTCCACGATTAACTAACCCCTGAGTGCATTTACGTGTCGGTCATCAATAATCCTTGGTTTGTCCGATTCTGGGCTCTTTCGTGGACTATTACTCACCGTTTTGGGGTCCCAAATTGATTTCCATGGTTGTCGATCCCCATGGTGTGCTATGTGTTGGTCGTCAAGACTTGTAGTTTTGGCCGTTTTGGAGTGCATTTACGTGTCC
>NW_025300966.1:0-897 GCF_018294505.1 Triticum aestivum
GTGTGTGCGTACATGTCGGTTATCAACATTCGCAAATATTGTCGATTCTGACCCGTTTCATGGACTATTACTCACTGTTTTGGGGTCCAAAGCGATTTCCATAGTTGTTGAACCCCAAGGTGCGCTTCGTGTCTGTCAACAACACTAGTAGTCTTGGCCGATTCGAGCCCGTTTCGTGGACTATTACTCACCATTTTGGGGTCCGAAGCGATTTCTATAGTCGTTGAACCCCATGGTGCGCTTACGTGTCGGTCATGAACACTCGCAGTCTTGGCCGATTCTGGCCCGTTTCATGGACTATTACTCACTGTTTTGGGGTCCCGTACTGATTTCCACGATTGACAAACCCCGGGCTGCGTTTAAGTGTCGGTCATCAACAGTCGCGTTTTTTGTCGATTCTGACCGGTTTCGTGGACTATTACATACCGTTTTGGGGTCCCAAAGCGATTTCCATGGTTGCCGAATCCAAACATGTGCTTACGCGTTGGTCGTCAAGACTCGCAATTTGAGCCAATTCTGGCCCGTTTCTACTTAGTTTTGGGATCCCGAAGTGATTTCCACGATTGACGAACCCCGGGGTGCGTTTACGTGTCGGTCATCAACGCTCACAGTTTTGGCCAGTTCTGGTCCGTTTCATGGACCATTACTCACCGTTTTGGGGTCCCTGAGTGATTTCCACTATTGATGAACCCGGGGCGCGTTTACATGTCAGTCATCAACACTCACGGTTTTTGTCGATGCTGACCTCTTTCGTGGACTATTACTCGCCTTTTTGGGGTCCCAAAGCGCTTTCCATGGTTATTGCACCCCACTGAGTGCTTACGTGTCGGTCATAAATAATCGCAGTTTTTGCCCGATTCTGGTCCGTTTCGTGCACTATGACTCATCGTTTTGGGG
>NW_025300967.1:0-897 GCF_018294505.1 Triticum aestivum
TATCCCCTTGACTTAGTGATCACCCTTGCAGAATTTTGTCAAAACTTTGAAGAGGAAACCAGCCGACTGGAGCCAAACCTTGACCCCGTCAATTCTCCGGTGAACGACGAAGTTGCCATGGATGTTTTCCGACTGGAGTCTCGTGTTGCAGCTGTCGTGGACTATCTCGCAAGGCTGAAGGCCGCCACATCTCGCATCGACTCGACGCTCTGGCCTGAGGAGACACTTCAGAATGACCTTGAGTCGCTGATGGCCCGCTTGAACACGATCCCTGGTCGAGTGCAGGAGTGGAAGAAGTCCTCGGCTCGGTGTGGTGCAGATGTCGCTCTGTGTCTGGCCCGAGTCCACTGCAAAGATGCACGAGAGGAGAAGCTGGCGGCCCTTCGGGTGGCCAATACCAAGAAGCACGACTTCAGGTCCTTCATGGAGACTTTCCTTGCAGCTGCCACTCGGATCGCCGACGGAATTGACCTTGATGAATTTGTTGCACCTTCCAGCCCTCCACAGGAAGGGTAAAAAACTTCTTCTGGCTCGACACTTTAAATTTGCCTCGGTATGCCGAGTGGAATTGTAACCGACAAACCTTAACAGGCTTGACGCCCGAGCACTTTCGGTTCCTTTAGATATCGATTCAAACTTGAATTTGGCGCTTGAATATGATTGCCTTTGGCTCGGAATGTCTTTTGCAGGTTCAAAGCAAGGTGCCTGTACCGCAATCGACTTATTCTTTAGTCCACTTAGGCGAGCACTGGGCTGCAGCTAAGCCTCCGAGTGAGAGGGTCGCTCTTCACTCGGTAGGATTTTTGTAACTTAGGCGAGCGCAGGGCTGCAGCTAAGCCCCCGAGTGAGAGGGTTGCTCTCCACTCGGTAAGATTTTTATAACTTAGGCGAGCACGA
>NW_025300968.1:0-897 GCF_018294505.1 Triticum aestivum
TGGTGGAAGACGCGCGAGCAATTCATTAAATCTGTTATCGAGCTTTGTTTCGAACGTCTTCTCAAGGCCAGTGATCTTCTCCATGGCCTCTTCAAAATTGTTCAGCACATCTTGCACCTGTTCAGTCATCATTTGCTGAAACTTATCATGAAGCTCCTTGTTCGATAAATTCTCCCAGTCAATCTCGTCGGCTTGTGATCCTGGCATGGTTAGCAGCAATAGAAACACACAAGAATATGATCCTACAGACTACGAACAAGTGGTGGTGGTGGGTGTCACAAATCCGTCAAGCAAAACTCAAATTCTTACCAGTTCTTACCCGGCAACAGGCGGTGATCGGCAACCGTTGTAGTCAAAACTCTCAAAGCTTGGATAGAGCGATTACCAGGGAGAGTCAAACGCACGACGTAGATGTATGTGGAGCTGGGAAGGCTTATACTATGGTAGCAAAAAGGGTCAGCAATAATCAATTCAGAGATGCAAAGTTGAATAAACGCTCAACGACGGTACTGTGCTGGTCCTAGGCTAGACTGTGCTAGAGACGCGAGCCGAGAACACCAACAAAATCACGGCGCGGCACGTAAACAAGGGAAAAGCACACTCTGAAAAATTTTTTCGCTCTTTTTTTTTGCGAAAAAACACTATAATGGCGAGTGTCTCAAAACTCTTCCTAGCTCAAACTGACAGGATGAGCACGAAATTTTTCGACCAATTTTTTTTTTTCGACTGCCCGGACCCAAAAACTGGAAACGGGTCAAAAAAAACTTCCTATAATGGCACCTGTCTCAAAACACTCAGAAACACCTAAAAATAGGATAGCCAGAAATTTTTTCGAAAAATGTGTTTTCGAAAAATTTTGGGCCTAAACGGAGCGTGGCTACCCGACTCTTTTTTTTT
>NW_025300969.1:0-897 GCF_018294505.1 Triticum aestivum
TCAGAGTTCATTTTGTAGTTATTTTCTATTTCACGGTCATTTAGCTCTCTAAACAATTAGGTAAATGACCGAAAAACAACAAATGATGTCAGAACATGTTGGAAATTGACGACGTCGCTTTGAATGCTGCATACTGAACACAAAAGAAGTCCGAACTTCAAATAAGTTTAAAAAACATTGAAGTGCGCGTGTAACAGATGAGTTCTCGTCCGAAACCCTGATACACCGAAAGAGTTTGTCCAGTTTGTACACGAAGTGCGTCCAGTTTTTGCCGTGACCCTCTCTACTCTTTTGCACATGCTATGCGGGTGAAATGATGATACCATGCCAAGTTTCAACATTTTCAGAGTTCATTTTGTAGTGATTTTCAATTTCATGGTCATTAAGCTCTTTAACCAATTAGGTAAATGACCGAAAAATAAAAAAATGATGTTAGAACATGTTGGAAATTGACGACGTCGCTTTGAATGTTGCATACTGAACACAAAAGAAGCCCGGAGTTCAAATAAGTTTAAAAAACATTGAAGTGCCCGTGTAACAGATGAGTTCTCGTCCGAAACCGTGATACTCCGAATGAGTTTGTCCAGTTTGTACACGAAGTGCGTCCAGTTTTTGCCGTGACCCTCTCTACTCTTTCGCACATGCTATGCGGGTGAAATGATGACCCATGCCAAGTTTCAACATTTTCAGAGTTCATTTTGTAGTGATTTTCAATTTCACGGTCATTTAGCTCTCTAAACAATTAGGTAAATGACCAAAAAACAACAAATGATGTCAGAACATGTTGGAAATTGATGACGTCGCTTTGAATGCTGCATACTGAACACAAAAGAAGTCCGAAGTTCAAATAAGTTTAAAAAACATTGAAGTGCGCGTGTAACAGATGAGTTCTCGTCC
>NW_025300970.1:0-897 GCF_018294505.1 Triticum aestivum
TAGGGGACGTCGCCCTTATCCCTTCCCCGACGGGGACGACGACAGGGTTCGGTGGCGACCGGCGAGCGCGGTCGCTGTGTCGGGTGAACAGGGAGGAGGGACGCGACCGGGGGAGGTGGGCTGCTGGGTTGGGCCGCCCAGATGACTAAGGCCCAGGGGGGTCAGGGGGGGGGGGTTCTTTTACTTTTACTTTTGCTCTTTTCTTTTTACAGAAAAAGCATGGAAATATTTGGGCTGCCAAAAGGATTTTATAAAATGTGGGACTTGGCCACATAATTACATTGCAATAGTTAGCACTACCATAAAAAGGTTGTGAGGCTTTTGAAATAGTTTGAACTTTTTATAAAGTAAAAAAAGCCATTTAAACTATTTTTTAGCCACTGCTTTAATTGCTTGAGGCCATTTAAACACCTTGCAAAAATGTTGGTTCACCACCAATATTAACAAATGACTATTTGCCACAAGATGAACATTTTAGATCTCCTGTATGACAAATAAGAGTTTTTGACTTTAGATTGGATTTGAATTTGAATCGGTGATTTGGATCAAGTGAAGATTAGCAACAGTAACAATGATGACAAGGCATCATTAGAAGGGGATTACTATCGCATGATTCTCGGGGTGTTACAAATCTCCACCACTACAAGAAATCTCGTCCCGAGATTTAAGAGGCGGAGTAAGGGAGAAAGACTCGGGAAGGATGGAGCTCAACACAAGATAGGTACCTGGGGGCTATCTCAGTGAACGTGGCATAGAGGCATCTCTGAAGTTGAAATCCAAGAAAGTCATCAAGAGCAAGGTAAGAAGGTGCAATAAGAAGCTTCAACTTGGTAGGCAATCATTCGTTGCCTGGAACAGAGGGTGAAAGGGGTTCAGAGCAATGGGAATAAGTATTGC
>NW_025300971.1:0-897 GCF_018294505.1 Triticum aestivum
GTAGTACCGTAGAATATATGAAACTCCTTCAAAATTAAAATAAAGCACAAAAGAAATAAAACAATACAAATTAAACAGAAAACAGGTTTAAGGGGGGGAGGTTTACGGGGGGGGGGCTAAAACCCTAAACCTGCGGCGGCCTTTAGTCGCGGTTGGCCAGAAGAACCGCGACTAAAGGTCCTCCGCCCCGACGGCCACCTGGCGCCCACGTGGACGGGCCTTTAGTCGCGGTTCTTAAGCAATCGCGACTAAAGGGGGGGGCCTTTAGTCGCGCCCGGTCGGTCGCGGTTGCGCAACCGCGACTAATGGCAGTTGCGAACCGCGACCAAAGGCCTTTTTTCCACCAGTGGCCTCTCCCACGAGGTCATGACCAAGTTGTTCTCCACCGTAAGCATCCACCACCCCATCAACAATCTCCTTGTAACTATGTTTCTACACTTCGACAACAATTAATACTAGCAGATTAGGGTTTTGTTGATTCTCCACATTACCGTGTGCATTCTGTGGTTTGAATGGAGAATTTTGTGTTTGAGGTGAGTAGAGCTTTTACCAACTTAATAACAGAGGATGGTGCATGCAGTTGCTATGGGTTCTCATAGTTCCCTTGTCTCAGTTTATTGGAATGGCGATTCAAGAAGGAACATCATCTTGTGGATGGACCATAGGGCTCTTGACCAAGCCGAGCGAATTAATTCTCACAATTCACCGATATTGCAATTTAATGGTGGGAGTGTCTCCCCAGAAATGCAAGCTCCAAAGGTAACCGCTTTTTTCTCCATGCATATGATTCTCCTAAATTCCTGATTCATTATTTGTAAAAACCACTAATGATGTTGTTGGGCATCTGAACCATTGTGTTGATTGCCATGTTGTCAGTTATCACTTCACAATCCTAGA
>NW_025300972.1:0-897 GCF_018294505.1 Triticum aestivum
GGTTCGTCAATCGTGGAAATCACTCCAGGACCCCAAAACAGTGAGTAATAGTCCAAGAGACGGGCCAAAATCGGCCAAAACTGCGAGTGTTGATGACCGACACGTAAGCGCACCTTGGGGTTCAACAACTATGGAAATCGCTTTGGGACCCCAAAACGGTGAGTAATAGTCCAAGAATCAGGCCAGAATGAGCCCAAACTGCGTTTGCTGATGACCGACACGTAAGCACACCTTACGGTTCAACAACCATGGAAATCTCTTTTGGACCCCAAAACGGTGAGTAATAGTGCACGAAACGGGCCAGAATCGGCCAAAATTGCGACTGTTGACGATGGACACGTAAACGCACCGCGGGGATCGTCAATCGTGGAAATAGCTCTGGGACCCCAAAATGGTGAGTAATAGTCCATGAAAGAGTCCAGAATCGAACGAAATTAGGATTGCTGGTGAACAACACGTAAACCCACCCGGGGGTGCGTCAATCATGGAAATCGCTCCGAGACACCAAAACAATGAGTAATAGTCCATGAAACGGGCCAAAGTCGGCCAAAACTGCGAGTGTTGATGACCGAAAAATAAATGCACCCCAGGGATTGTCAATCATAGAAATCGCTCTAGGACCCCAAAACGGTGAGTAATAGTGCACGAAAAGAACCAGAATCGGCCAAAACTATGAGTGTTGATGACCGACCCGCAAACGCACCCTGGGGTTCGTCAATCGTAAAAATCACTCCGGGACCCCAAAACACTGAGTAATAGACAAATAGACGGGCCAGAATCGGCCAAAACTGCGAGTGTTGATGACCGACACGTAAGCGCACCTTGGGGTTCAACAACTATGGAAATCGCTTTGGGACCCCAAAACGGTTAGTAATAGTCCAAGAATCAGGCCAGAAT
>NW_025300973.1:0-897 GCF_018294505.1 Triticum aestivum
TGCCACCGGAGCGTCGTACCGGGCCCTCATACATGCGGGGTGGTGTTGTGGCATGTCCGAAGAGGCGGCACGCGTCTCCGGTGCGTGGCCCCCCTCACGAACGGCGCCGCCGCCGGCACCCGGAGGGGGGAAACGGACGCGTCGAGTCTACACAGAGTGGATGTAGCTGTGGGCCTGGCCCGGATGTTGCTCCAAAGTGTTCCTATGGGCCGACCTAACACAACCGGGTGGAGAGGTCCACTGGTCAAAGCCCGTCCGTGCAAAGTCAAAGGGCTAGATCCCGTGGTCAAACGCTACAGGGTTAGGCGGGACGGGGGCCCTGGGGCGGGTAGCAATGCCACCGTAGCGTCGTACCGGGCCCTCATACATGCGGGGTGGTGTTGTGGCATGTCCTAAGAGGCGGCACGCGTCTCCGGGTTGTGGCCCCCTCACGGACGGCAATGAAACAGTGGTAGACGATCTGCGGTAACGATGCAGCGTGAATATTATTAAATACTTGGAGCGCGATAAAATCATGAGTTTTTTACACAACATGGGCACATGTGCTATAGGACTGATGGTAATTTTTCATAATTTTTTGTGATGGAGAAGTATCTGAACACTTCCCTCTACGCGGATTGCTCTTCGCACGTCTACGACTGTGGCCGGTGGCCTTCGGGGGGTAGCATACCGTAAAATCTTGCGTAGGCGGCCTCTCACAAGTCTGGAAGTGTTGAGGCGGTTGCAAACGCCCAGCACGCGTCTCCGGTGCGTGCCCCCCCTCACGGACGGCGCCGCCGCCGGCACCCGGAGGGGGGAAACGGACGCGTCGGGTCTACACGGAGTGGATGTAGCTGTGGGCCTGGCCCGGATGTTGCTCCCCGGTGTCCCTCTGGGCCGACCCGACACAACCGGGTG
>NW_025300974.1:0-897 GCF_018294505.1 Triticum aestivum
CTAGATTAGATTTATTTTCTTACCTATTGTCCAAGAAAAAGCCACAAAAAAGTTAGATCTATTCATCCTTTTGTCCAAGCCAGTCTGAGCCTTTGCAATTTTCTATTCATTGTTTGCATTATTGAATTATCGGTTGCATCGTCGTGTCGAGTTGCTGGTCTTAGGGTCTAGTTCGTTTAGAGTTTCGAGTTCTGTTCACATTAGTCACGTCGCCGCTGCATCGTTATCCCTTCTGCTGTCCACCACACCATCCATCAAATTCCACCATGTGCTACCCATAGTTCATTGTCACAATCATAGTTGAGGTCGTTCACATCTTCGCTTGATCCAATCTGCATCTTATCTAGTTTGTCTTGGAAAGAGGGAGAGAAAAAAAAGACAGAAAAAAAAAGAGAAAAAAAAGAAGTCAGAAAAAAAAAGAGAAAGAAAAAAAGTGTGAGGAAAAAAAAAAGAGAAGAAAAAAAACAAAATTCGGATCTATCTAGACTCAATCTCGTAGTTGAATTCGGATTGGAATCTGTTTTGTGCACTGTTTAGTAAAACAGGCATACCTTCCTCATACGAAGTCCGTTTTGACTCCGCGAGTACTCAAATGAAAGCTAGCGACGAGCCGCATCTAAATAGTTGCAGAGACTAGTTCAATATTTGACACCTCAAAATCGTCTTCTAAATAGGTCTTTTTGCCCTCCGAAGTTCGCGGACACAGCTTATTCCAGTTTTTCAAGCCAGTTTCAGAATTCTTTCACTCCTCATATCAACTCGGAATTGAGTGATTCTTTTTGCATTGGAAAGCTTGAGTTAGTAGCATTCTTTGAAAAAAATTATCAGAAAATTGGCACAAACTTTTCAAGAGGAAAGTTGGAGAGAGTTGTTGTATATCCTGCTTGGCAGTTGTTT
>NW_025300975.1:0-897 GCF_018294505.1 Triticum aestivum
ACTCGCATCTTCTATGATGTTTTCGATGTTGGAGGTTATGCCGGTTCTTCTCAGTTGGAGGTTTCACTCCTCTATTTCTTTGCATACCTCGCCTACCTCTTCTTACTATATTATCGGTTCTTGTTTGGTTCTTCTCTTTGTGAGTTTTTGAGCTTATGGTCATCTTGGTGACAAGCTCGAGTTCATCGAAAACGGGGTTCACTCGCATCTTCTATGATGTTTTCGATGTTGGAGGTTATGCCGGTTCTTCTCAGTTGGAGGTTTCACTCCTCTATTTGTTGGCATACTTCCCCTGCCTCTTCTTACTATATTATTGGTTCTTGTTTGGTTCTTCTCTTTGTGAGTTTTGGAGCTTATGGTCACCTTGGTGACAAGCTCGAGTTCATCGAAAACGGAGTTCACTCGCTCCTCTATGATGTTTTCGATGTTGGAGGTTATGCCGGTTCTTCTCAGTTGGAGGTTTCACTCCTCTATTTGTTGGCACACCTCCCCTGCCTCTTCTTACTATATTATTGGTTCTTGTTTGGTTCTTCTCTTTGTGATTTTTGGAGCTTATGGTCATCTTGGTGACAAGCTCAAGTTCATCGAAAACGGAGTTCACTCGCATCTTCTATGATGTTTTCGATGTGGAGGTTATGCCGGTTCTTCTCAGTTGGAGGTTTCGCTCCTCTATTTCTTGGCATACCTCCCCTACCTCTTCTTACTATATTATTGGTTCTTGTTTGGTTCTTCTCTTTGTGAGTTTTGGAGCTTATGGTCATCTTGGTGAAAAGCTCGAGTTCATCGAAAACGGAGTACACTCGCATCTTCTATGATGTTTTCGATGTTGGAGGTTATGACAGTTCTTCTCAGTTGGAGGTTTCACTCCTCTATTTGTTGGCATACCTCCCCTTCCTC
>NW_025300976.1:0-897 GCF_018294505.1 Triticum aestivum
TTTTTTGTATGACCTGCGTGTCATTGAAGAACGCCATGTAACTCACTTTACTTTATTGCTAAACGCGTTAGCCATAGAAGTAGAAGTAGTCGTTGGCGTGACAACTTCATGAAGACACGATGATGGAGATCATGATGATGGAGATCATGGTGTCAAGCCAGTGACAAGATGATCATGGAGCCCCGAAGATGAAGATCAATGGAGCTATATGATATTGGCCATATCATGTCACAACTATATAATTGCATGTGATGTTTATTATGTTTATGCATCTTGTTTACTTAGGACGACGGTAGTAAATAAGATGATCCCTTACAAAAATTTCAAGAAGTGTTCTCCCCTAACTGTGCACCGTTGCTACAGTTCGTCGCTTCTAAGCACCATGTGATGATCGGGTGTGATGGATTCTTACGTTCACATACAACGGGTGTAAGACAGTTTTACACAGCGAAAACACTTAGGGTTAACTTGACGAGCCTAGCATGTGCAGACATGGCCTCGGAACACAGAGATCGAAAGGTCGAACACGAGTCGTATGGAAGATACGATCAACATGAGAATGTTCACCGACGATGACTAGTCCGTCTCATGTGATGATCGGACACGGCCTAGTCGACTCGGATCGTGTAACACTTAGATGACTAAAGGGATGTCTAATCTGAGTGGGAGTTCATAATTTGATTAGAACTTAATTATCATGAACTTAGTCTAAAACCTTTGCAAATATGTCTTGTAGATCAAATGGCCAACGCTCATGTCAACATGAACTTCAACGCGTTCCTAGAGAAAACCAAGCTGAAAGATGATGGCAGCAACTATACGGACTGGGTCCGGAACCTGAGGATCATCCTCATAGCTGCCAGGAAACAATATGTCCTAGAAGGACCGCTAGGTGAC
>NW_025300977.1:0-897 GCF_018294505.1 Triticum aestivum
GGTCCGTTTCGTGCACTATTACTCACCTTTTGGGGCCCCAGAGTGATTTCCATGATTGACGATTCTCGGGGTGCGTTTACGTGTCCGTCGTCAACTTTTGTCCAATTTTGACCCATTTTGTTGACTATTACTCACCATTTTGAGGTCCCAAAGCTGTTTCAATAGTTATTGAACCCCAAGGTGCGCTTATGTGTCGTTCATCAACACTCGTAATTTTGGCCAATTCTGGCTCATTTCCTGTACTATTGATCACTGTTTTGGTTTCCCAAAGCGAGTTCCTCGATTGATGATCCCTGGGGTGTGTTTACGTGTGCGTCGTCAACACTCTCAGTTTTGTCCAATTCTGGCCGTTTTCATGGACTATTACTCACCGTTTTGGGTCCCCGAAGTGATTTCCATAGTTGTTGAACCCCAGGGTGCGATTACGTTTTGGTCAACAACACTCGCAAGTTTGGCCGATTCTGGCCCGTTCCGTGGACTGTAACTGACTGTTTGGGGTCCCAGAGTGATTTCCATGATTGTCGAAGCCCAGGGTGCGATTACGTGTAGGTCATCAACACTCGCAATTTTAGCCGATTCTGGCCCGTTTTGTGGACTATTAATCACGGGTTTGGGATCCGGAGTGATCTCCACGATTGAAAAACCCCAGCGTGCGTTTATGTGTCGGTCATCAACACACATTTTTTGCTGATTCTGGCCCGTTTCGTGGATTATTACTCACTGTTTCGGGTCCCAAAGTGATTTCCACGACATACGAACCCTAGGGCGCTTTTACGTGTCAGTCATCAACACTCACATTTTTGCCTGATTCTGGTCCGTTTCGTGCACTGTTACTCACCTTTTGGGGCCCCAGAGTGATTTCCATGATTGACGATTCTCGGGGTGCGTTTACGTGTC
>NW_025300978.1:0-897 GCF_018294505.1 Triticum aestivum
CCTATAAAAGGAAGCCCCGAGCTCGTTCTCGAGCACGCACCACCACTGCACCCCACCAACACCCCGCCAAGCCACTAGGAGGACCTCGAGGAGGTCTCCTCCCCCAACTACGGCCGCCCCGATCCGCCTCAGCGACCAGCTTGATCCTCTCCGGTGAGGCCATCCCCGATGCCCAAACCTCGTCAGTAGCCTCCTCGAGCACCCAGTGAGCTAACCCAAGCTTCAATTTGACCTTCGAAGCCCTCCCCGACGAGATCCAACTCCACCCGATCCGCCGTCCGCCGGAGCAAAGGCCGCCGGCGACCACCACCACCACTCACCGACGCGGAAGGACACGCTGAGCACGTAGGTACCTCCCGATCCCCCTGCCTCGCCGTGGATCGCCGCCGGCGACCACCGCAGCTCTCGGGCGCCGACGAGCTCTGTTCTCCCCGTTTGAAAATTCAAACCTGACGGGTGGGACCCCCCCGTCAGCCTCTCTTTTCTTTTTTTCGAAACGTTTTCTGAAAACGTATTCGGGCTAATACACTAAATCTGAAGCGTTTTTGTGGTCTTTTCTATTCAGCCCCCTAAGAAGTTTCTGTTTCATTACATAAAGGTCCCTGGATTAAAACCCTTATAACTTTTAAACAGAAAAGGATTTTTGATTGATTCTTTTTCTGTCCTCTTTAAAATTTCGTCTAGTTTTTTTATCAGATTTATTTGAAAAATATTTGGAATACTTTTGTGCACCTCATGATATTTACGATAGTGCGTGTATTTCTGTATACCGTAGATACCGAAGGGGGTGACGCAACCGCGAACTTCGCCGAGCTGGGCTCCGACTACTCCGAACCAGGCAAGCATGTTTGAACTTTTGATATGATGAGTGTCTTGGCATGTTTGCATTAAGTAGTT
>NW_025300979.1:0-897 GCF_018294505.1 Triticum aestivum
TACTTGGCTATAGAGCTAGTTCAACTCTAGTGTAAAATTATTTCAACTAGCTTATAGAGCTAGTTCAACTCTAGTGTAAAATTATTTGTACTAGACTATAGAGCTAGTCAACTCTAGTGCAAAATTATTTGTACAAGCTTATAGAGCTAGTTCAACTCTAGTGTAAAATTATTTGTACTAGGCTATAGAGCTAGTTCAACTCTAGTGGAAAATTATTTGAACTAGCTTATAGAGCTAGTTTAACTCTCCTGTAAAATTATTTGTACAAGCTTATAGAGCTTGTTCAACTCAAGTGTAAAAGTATTTGAACTAGCTTACAGATCTTTTTCATCTCTAGTGTAAAATTATTTGAACTAGCTTATAGAGCTAGTTCAACTCTAGTGTAAAATTATTTGTACTAGGCTATACAGCTAGTTCAACTCTAGTGTAAAATTATTTGAACTAGCTTATAGAGCTAGTTCAACTCTCCTGTAAAATTATCTGTACAAGCTTATAGAGCTAGTTGAACTCAAGTGTAAAAGTACTTGAACTAGCTTCTAGAGCTTGTTCAGCTCTAGTGTAAAATTATTTGAACTAGCTTATAGAGCTAGTTCAACTCTAGTGTAAAATTATTTGTACTAGGCTATAGAGCTAGTTCAACTCTAATGTAAAATTATTTGAACTAGCTTATAGAGCTAGTTCACTTCTACTGTAAAATTATTTGTAGTAGACTATAGAGCTAGTCAACTCTAGTGTAATATTATGTGTACAAGCTTATAGAGCTAGTTCAACTCTAGTGTAAAATTATTTGTACAAGCTTATAGAGCTAGTTCAACTCTAGTGTAAAATTATTTGAACTAGCTTATAGAGCCAGTTCAACTCTAGTCTAAAATAATTTCTACAAGCTTATAGAGCTAG
>NW_025300980.1:0-897 GCF_018294505.1 Triticum aestivum
ATGAACAACTCTTTTGCAACAAACATTGTGCAATGGGCTAGAGTGTATGAAACTCTAAAATGAATTATGAAAGTAAACCCAGAGGTATTGTATTATTATCAATATTCATAACATACATCTCATTCATAATGAAAGTATGGCCCTTGTGTTATTCATAACATCGAACATAAAAAGTTCTCTTATGAACAACCTTCTTGCAAGATACCTTATGCAATGGGATAGAGTTTGTAAAACTCTAAATGAATTATGAAAATAAATACAGACGGCAATACACCGATGGAAGGTATAGTAACATTTACTATGTTCCCTGTGTATCCCTTAACCTCATTTCTAGCTAGTCTTTCAGGCCATAGTAGTTCTTACATCGAGTTGCAACAGAATGCAATCGAGCGGGCAATTTTGTGATGAACTCACAATACCCAAGAATTAGTGATTAACATGTTTAACCATAATTCGTAAGAACTATATCTTTGACCAGCCTTCTATACATCAAAAACTTGATGACATTCATACATGAGCTGGATATTCCAGTTTTCTTTCCTTTTGCCTTTATACTGCTAACAGTTTAACTTTTAGTATTTCTCCTACTCTCAGAAGAAGCACCCAACTTAAGAGTGGCATTAGCCCCGGACTTCCTAGGCGTGTAAGTCATACTAACACCCTTTAGACACTTCCTTTCTCTTTAAGTTGTTGTTTTATTCACCTTTCATTATATGACAGGCGTTCTTCTGGATCCCTTTCCCAACAGTCAAATGCATAGTAAACACTTTTACTAATACTTGCAAACAAACATTGCTTTGTTTGTATCTGAAAATAATTTTCAGTTCCATGAATATCATATAACTATCCCAACTTTCGAAGTTTGGGTTTCATGGAAGCAAACATATTCCACTTGAC
>NW_025300981.1:0-897 GCF_018294505.1 Triticum aestivum
AGGTGCCGTCCGTTCGGCGCAAGGATCTCCGGTGATTTGGATCACGACGAGTACGACTCCCTCAAACCCGTTCTCTTGTGCTGCATCCACCACCACGTCGTCGTGCTGCTGGATCTTCATCAAGCTCTCCTTCCCCCTTGCTGGATCAAGAAGGAGGAGACTTCACGCTGACCGTACATGTGTTGAACACGGAGGTGTCGTCCGTTCGGCGCTAGGATCTCCGGTGATTTGGATCACGACGAGTACGACTCCCTCAAACCCGTTCTCTTGAACGCTTCTGCTCGATCTACAAGGGTATGTAGATGCACTCCTCTCTCTCGTTGCTAGATGAACCCACCCCCTTGGCGCGCCCCCTGTCTCGTGGGCCCCTCAAGCATCCCCCAACCGACTTCTTTCGCCTATATAAGTCCACGTACCCTAAAAACATCGATACCGAAGATAGATCGGGAGTTTCGCCGCCGCAAGCCTCTGTAGCCACCAAAAACCTCTCGGGAGCCTGTTCCAGTACCCTGCCGGAGGGGGAACCCATCACCGGTGGCCATCTTCATCATCCCGGCGCTCTCCATGACGAGGAGGGAGTAGTTCACCCTCGGGGCTGAGGGTATGTACCAGTAGCTATGTGTTTGATCTCTCTCTCTCTCTCTCTCTCTCTCGTGTTCTCTCTATGGCACGATCTTGATGTATCGCGAGCTTTGCTATTATAGTTGGCTCTTATGATGTTTCTCCCCCTCTACTCTCTTGTAATGGATTGAGTTTTCCCTTTGAAGTTATCTTATCGGATTGAGTCTTTAAGGATTTGAGAACACTTGATGTATGTCTTGCCGTGTTTATCTGTGGTGACAATGGGATATCACATGATCCACTTGATGTATGTTTTGGTGATCAACTTGTGGGTTC
>NW_025300982.1:0-897 GCF_018294505.1 Triticum aestivum
GGCAACACAGAAAGAAACACAATCAATGCAATGCACAATATGATGCATGATCATGACATGGCAAAATGAATGTGTTTTTGGGCTAATGTAACTAGCAACAGATTAAATGAAGTTGGTTTGAATATAAAATTCAAATTCAAACTCCATATGTGATGATTCAAATGCCATTCACTTCATTTGCCCTAAACAGTATTGATAAGTTGTTCTAACATGCATGAAAATGGTACAGATGGATTCCTTGAATTTTTCTGATAATTTTTCATATATAAATTATTTAATTTGGAGTTACGGTTGAATTTCTATGAATTTTAGAAGTTTTAGGCATTTTCTGGAATTTCCTGAATATTTAGAATTAAAATAATTCCAGAAAATGAATTATGGCGTCAGCATGACCTCATGCTGACCTCAGCAGGTCAACGGGCGGTCCAGGTCAAACCTGACGTGTGGGGTCCACACGTCAGTGACACGGGGGCTAATCCCGCGTTGACCCGGGCTTTGACCCACTACGGGGCCCACTGTCAGTGGCTGTGGGGGGTGTTTAGTGCGTCATTAGTGCTAATTAGGCGTGCCACGTCGGCAGTCGCCGGAGTGTCGCCGGCGACGACCACGGCCGACAGCGGAGGTGCACCGTGCGCTCGCTACGGAGCACCATTTGACGTGCGGTTTGCTCCTACGGGTTCCTGGGAGGAAGGCGCATCTAAAGAGGTAAGTGACAGCAGCTGGGGTGGCCGGAGCTGCCGGCGGCGAGCTCCTTTGCGGCTGCCGGAGTTCGGGCAATCTTGGGGTCGGGGTTAGGGAGCACGGCAGGAGGAGCTGGGGCGTGCTACGGACTCCTGAGATCACGGTGAGCACGTCAGTGGGCTCGGATACGAGCTGGGGTGGCTGTGGCCACGGCCA
>NW_025300983.1:0-897 GCF_018294505.1 Triticum aestivum
TTGCAGATTCAGTTTGCGGAAAGCTTCACAAAGCTCGGGTTGATAAGGCTTGAGAATCAGACTGTTGCAATATGCTTTTCTGCTCAAAGCGTCAGCAATCACATTAGCCTTGCCTGGAGTATACTCGATACTCGGATTGTACTCTTGAATCATTTCGACCCATCGAGTCTGCCTGAGGTTGAGATTAGGCTGAGTGAAGATGTACTTGAGACTCTTGTGATCAGTGAAAATATCCACTTTCCTTCCCAATAGAAGATGTCTCCAAGTCAACAAAGCGTGTACAACTGCCGCCAACTCGAGATCATGAGTGGGGTAGTTCTTCTCATTAGGTTTCAACTGGCGAGAGGTATAAGCAACAACTTTCTTCTCTTGCATCAGTACAGCACCGAGACCTTGGAGAGAGGCGTCACAAAAGACCTCGTACGGCTTGGTTTCATCAGGTGGAGTCAGAACCGGAGTGAGTGATCACAGGAGGAGGAGGAGGAAGACGCCTCTGGTTGGTACACTTGTTGGCATAGTGACCCTTCTGTTGGCACTTGTTGCACGTGACCTCTGAAAGCGGACGGTGATACGGAGCACTCGGTCTTGGAGCTTGAGACGAAGCCTTGTTCTGAAAGCCTGGGTTGGGTGGGTGGGAGAAACCACTGCCACCTTTGCTCTTCTGCTGATACGGCTGACGGAACGGAGGAGGAGGAAGCCAATACTTCTGCTGCTTGACCACTTGAGTAGAGGAAGACGGAGTAACATCTCTGGCACGCTTCCTGGAAGCATCACATCTCATCTGAGCAGCCTCTTGCTTCAGTGCCATGTTGTAGAACTCATCGTATCTCAACGGCTCAAAGAGGACAAGAGCGAGCTGAATTTCCTCACGAAGACCACCCCTGAACTGATAGATCA
>NW_025300984.1:0-897 GCF_018294505.1 Triticum aestivum
TGTTGGAAATATGCCCTAGAGGCAATAATAAAAGTATTATTATTATATTTCCTTGTTCATGATAATTGTCTTTTATTCATGCTATAACTGTATTATCCGGAAATCGTAATACATGTGTGAATACATAGACCACAATATGTCCCTAGTGAGCCTCTAGTTGACTAGCTCATTGTGATCAACAGATAGTCATGGTTTCCTGGCTATGGACATTGGATGTCGTTGATAACGGGATCACATCATTAGGAGAATGATGTGATGGACAAGACCCAATCCTAAGACTAGCACAAAAGATCGTGTAGTTCATTTGCTAGAGCTTTGCCAATGTCAAGTATCTCTTCCTTCGACCATGAGAGCGTGTAACTCCTGGATACCGTAGGAGTGCTTTGGGTGTATCAAACGTCACAATGTAACTGGGTGACTATAAAGGTGCACTACAGGTATCTCCGAAAGTATCTATTGTTTTATGCGGATCGAGACCAGGATTTGTCACTCCGTGTAAACGGAGAGGTATCTCTGGGCCCACTCGGTAGGACATCATCATATGCACAATGTGACCAAGGAGTTGATCACGGGATGATGTGTTACGGAATGAGTAAAGTGACTTGCCGGTAACGAGATTGAACAAGGTATTGGATACCGACGATCGAATCTCGGGCAAGTAACATACCGATAGACAAAGGGAATTGAATACGGGATTGATTAAGTCCTTGACATCGTGGTTCATCCGATGAGATCATCGTGGAACATGTGGGAGCCATCATGGGTATCCAGATCCCGCTGTTGGTTATTGACCGGAGAACGTCTCGGTCATGTCTACATGTCTCCCGAACCCGTAGGGTCTACACACTTAAGGTTCGATGACGCTAGGGTTATAAAGGAAGTTTATATGTGGTTACC
>NW_025300985.1:0-897 GCF_018294505.1 Triticum aestivum
TTTGAAATGATTTTCAATTTTAGGGTCTTATAGCTCAAAATAATTAGTAAATGCATGAAAAATAACAAATGAAGTCAGAAAGGATCGAAAAATGATGATGTGGCTTTGAATGGTGCATTTTGAACACACAAAAAGTCAGGAGTTCAAATAAGTTTTAAAAAATGAAATCCCTTTGTAACAGACGAGTTTCCGTATGAAATCCTGATACTTTGAAAGAGATTGTCCCTTTTGTACACGAAGTGCATCCAGTATTTGTCGGGACCCTCTCAACTTTCTTGCACATGCTATGTGGATGAAATGATGATACCATGCCAACTTTCAACCTTTTCAGAGTTCATTTGAAATGCTTTTCAATTTTAGGGTCTTATAGCTCAAAATAATTAGTAAATGCATGAAAAATAACAAATGAAGTCAGAAAATATTGAAAAATGATCATGTGGCTTTGAATGGTGCATTCTCAACACACAAAAAGTCAGGAGTTCAAATAAGTTTAAAAAATGAAATCCCTTTGTAACAGACGAGTTTCTGTATGAAATCCTGATACTTTGAAAGAGATTGTCCGTTTTGTACACGAAGTGCATCCAGTTTTTGCCGGGACCCTCTCAACTTTCTTGCACATGCTATGTGGATGAAATGATGATACCATGCCAACTTTCAACCTTTTCAGAGTTCATTTGAAATGCTTTTCAATTTCAGGGTCTTATAGCTCAAAATAATTAGTAAATGCATGAAAAATAACAAATGAAGTCAGAAAAGATTGAAAAATGATGATGTGGCTTTGAATGGTGCATTATGTACACACAAAAAGTCAGGAGTTCAAATAAGTTTTTAAAAAATGAAATCCCTTTGTAACAGACGTGTTTCCGTATGAAATCCTGATACTTTGAAAGAGATTGT
>NW_025300986.1:0-897 GCF_018294505.1 Triticum aestivum
ACTTTTTGTGTGTTCAAAATGCACCATTCAAAGCCACATCATCATTTTTCAATCCTTTCTGACTTCATTTGTTATTTTTCATGCATTTACTAATTATTTTGAGCTATAAGACCCTAAAACTGAAAAGCATTTCAAATGAACTCTGAAAAGGTTGAAAGTTGGCATGGTATCATCATTTCATCCACATAGCATGTGCAAGAAAGTTGAGAGGTTTACGGCAAAAACTGGATGCACTTCGTGTACAAAACAGACAATCTCTTTCAAAGTATCAGGATTTCATACGGAAACTCGTCTGTTACAAAGGGATTTCATTTTTTAAAACTTATTTGAACTCCTGAATTTTTGTGTGTTCAAAATGCACCATTCAAAGCCACATCATCATTTTTCAATCCTTTCTGACTTCATTTGTTATTTTTCATGCATTTACTAATTATTTTGAGCTATAAGACCCTAAAACTGAAAAGCATTTCAAATGAACACTGAAAAGGTTGAAGGTTAGCATGTTATCATCATTTCATCCACATAGCATGTGCAAGAAAGTTGAGAGGTTTACGGAAAAAACTGGATGCACTTCGTGTACAAAACGGACAATCTCTTTCAAAGTATCAGGATTTCATACGGAAACTCGTCTGTTACAAAGGTATTTCATTTTTTAAAACTTATTTGAACTCCTGACTTTTTGTGTGTTCAAAATGCACCATTCAAAGCCACATCATCATTTTTCAATCCTTTCTGACTTCATTTGTTATTTTTCATGCATTTACTAATTATTTTGAGCTATAAGACCCTAAAAGTGAAAAGCATTTCAAATGAACTCTGAAAAGGTTGAAGGTTGGCATGGTATCATCATTTCATCCACATAGCATGTGCAAGAAAGTTGAGAGGGTTACGGCAAAA
>NW_025300987.1:0-897 GCF_018294505.1 Triticum aestivum
TCAATCGTAAAAATCGCTCCGGGACCTCAAAATGGGCCAGAATCGTGAGTAATAGTCCATGAAACGGGCCAGAATCGGCCAAAACTACGAGTGTTGATGACCGACACATAAATGCACCTTGGGGTTCAACAACTATGCAAATCGCTTTGGGACCCCAAAACAGTGACTAATAGTCCATGAAACGGGCCAGAATCGGCCAAAACTGAGAGTGATGATGACCGACATGTAAGCGCACCTTGGGGTTCAACAACTATGCAAATCACTCCAAGACCCCAAACAATGAGTAATAGTCCACGAAATAGTAAGAATTGGCCAAAATTGTGAGTGTTAACGATGGACATGCAAACGCACACTGGGGATCGTCAATCGTAAAAATCGCTCCGGGGCCCCAAAACGGGCCAGAGTCGTGAGTAATAGTCCATGAAACGGGGCAGAATCGGCGAAAACTATGAGTGTTGATGACCGACACGGCGCACCTTGGGTTTCAACAATTACGCAAATCGCTTCGGGACCCGAAAATGGTGTGTAATATTCCATGAAAAGGGCCAGAATCGGCCAAAACTACGAGTGTTGATGACCGACACATAAGCGCACCTTGGGGTTCAACAACTATGCAAATCACTCCAAGACCCCAAAACAATGAGTAATAGTCCACGAAACAGTCAGAATTGGCCAAAACTGTGAGTGTTAACGACGGACATGTAAACGCACCGTGGGGATCGTCAATCATAAAAATCGCTCCGGGACCCCAAAACGGACCAGAATCGTGAGTAATAGTCCATGAAACGGGCCAGAATCGGTCAAAACTGCGAGTGTTGATGACCGACATGTAAACGCACCTCGGGGTTCGTCAATCGTGGAAATCACTCCAAGACCCCAAAACAGTGAGTAATAGTC
>NW_025300988.1:0-897 GCF_018294505.1 Triticum aestivum
GGTCCCAGAGCTATTTCCACGATTGACAATCCCGAAGGTGCGTTTACGTGTCCGTCGTTAGCACTTGCAATTTTGGCCGATTCTTGCCTGTTTCGTGGACTATTACTCACCGTTTTGGGGTCCGAAAGTGATTTCCAGGGTTGTTGAACCCTAAGGTGCGCTTACGTGTCGGTCATCAACAATCGCAGTTTGGGCTGATTCTGGCCCGATTCTTGGAATATTACTCACCATTTTGGGGTCCCAAAGCGATTTGCATAGTTGTTGAACCCAAGGTGCGCTTACGTGTCGGTCATCAACACTCACAGTTTTGGCCGATTCTGGCCCGTCTCTTGCACTATGACTCATTGTTTTGGGGTCCCAGAGTGATTTCCACAACTGACGAACCCCAGGGTGCGTTTACGTGTCGGTTATCAACACTCGCAATTTTGTTCAATTCTGGTTCATTTCATGCACTATTACTCACCGTTTTGTGGTCCTAGAGGGATTTCCACGATTGATGATCCCTCGGGTGCATTTATGTCTCGGTCATCAACACTCGCAGTTCTGGCCGACTCTGCCCCGTTTCATGGACTATTACTCATTGTTTTGGGGTCCCGGAGCGATTTGCACGATTGACGCACCCCTGGGTGCGTTTACGTGTTGCCCACCAGCAATCTTAGTTTTGTTCGATTCTGGGCTCTTCCATGGACTATTACTCACCATTTTGGGGTCCCAGAGCTATTTCCACGATTGACAATCCCGAAGGTGCGTTTACGTGTCCGTCGTTAGCACTTGCAATTTTGGCCGATTCTTGCCTGTTTCGTGGACTATTACTCACCGTTTTGGGGTCCGAAAGTGATTTCCAGGGTTGTTGAACCCTAAGGTGCGCTTACGTGTCGGTCATCAACAATCGCAGTT
>NW_025300989.1:0-897 GCF_018294505.1 Triticum aestivum
CTACTGCGTAGAGTTGAGTCGGGTCTGATTCATCGGGGATGAATCAGAGGCGTGTGAACCTGTCCTACTGTGTGTGAGCTAAGTGTGTGAACACGATTTGGTAAAGGTAGCGGTGAGAGGCCATGTAGGAGTACATGGTGGGTTGTCTCATTGCAGCCGTCCTCAGGAACTGAGTTCTGTGTTTGTGATCCATGATTCAGCTACTACCACGCATTGGGCCCGAAACCAATGGACCCTCTCGGCTTCTTAATCACCCTTGTCCTCTGTCCAGGAGTTGCAAGTAGTTTCTGGTGTTTGTAGTATGCTGGAGGCCGTGCGCAGCGCTGACCGTAGGGGTGGGCTGTGATGCGGTAGGCACGTGGCCGGGTAAACCGGGCGCCCGTTTGGTGTCACGGAACCCTGTTCACATCGTTTGGGGCTGTGAGCGAAACTCCGGCCGGATCTCCTCATGGATGGAACCCAAATAGGCGATAAACCTGGACTAGAGACTTAGATGATTAGGTAGGTCGTGGCCGACACCCACGTTGGGCTTCCGCTTGAAGGTTGCCGAGTACATGTCGTGTAAACGGCGGTAAGTGGTGAGAGCGTGTGTGAAGAAGTACACCCCTGCAGGGTTAACATCATCTATTCGAATAGCCGTGTCCGCGGAAAAGGACTTCTGGGTTGCTTATATCAGTTCATAGACAAGTGAAAGTGGATACCCTAAAATACGCAAGATAAGCGTGAGTGCTATGGATGGCGTTCTCGTAGGGAGACGGGAGCGGATCCATAGTGGTGTATTGATATGGTGAAGATGTGGACTCGTGTGCGCCACCTCAAAAGAGTTACATTGCAGTCGTAGTTTAGGATAGCCACCGAGTCAAAGCTGGCTTGCTGCAGTTAAACCCCACCATCCCC
>NW_025300990.1:0-897 GCF_018294505.1 Triticum aestivum
AAAAATAACAAATGATGTCAGAAAGGGTTGAAAGTTGATGACGTGGCTTTGAATGGTGCATACTTAACGCAAAAAAAGTTTGGAGTTGTAATAAGTTTAAAAAAATGAAGTGCCGGCCTTTGTAACAGATGAGTTTTCGTCCGAAACCCTGATACTTCGAAAGAGATTGTGCAGTTTGTACACGAAGTTCATCCTGTTTTTGCCGTAAACCTCTGTACTTTTTTGCGCATGCTATGTGGGTGAAACAATGATACCATGACAAGTTTCAACCTTTTCAGAGTTCATTTGTAGTGCTTTTCAATTTCAGGGTCATTTAGCTCAAAACAAATCAGTAAATGCATGAAAAATAGCAAATGATGTCAGAAATGGTTGAAAGTTGATGACGTGGCTTTGAATGGTGCATACTGAACGCAAAAAAGTCTGGAGTTGTAATAAATTTGAAAAAATGAAATGCCGGCCTTTGTAACAGATGAGTTTTCGTCCGAACCCTGATACTTCGAAAGAGATTGTTCAGTTTGTACACGCAGTGCATCCAGTTTTTGCCGTAACCCTCTCTACTTTTTTGCATATGCTATGTGGTTGAAATGATGATACCATGACAAGTTTCAACCTTTTCAGAGTTCATTTGTGGTGCTTTTCAATTTCAGGGTCATTTAGCTCAAAACAAATCAGTAAATGCATGAAAAATAGCAAATGATGTCAGAAAGGGTTGAAAGTTGATGACGTGGTTTTGAATGGTGCATAATGACCGCAAAAAAGTCTGGAAAAATGAAGTGCCAGCCTTTGTACCAGATGAGTTTTCGTCCGAACCCTGATACTTCGAAAGAGATTGTGCAGTTTGCACACGAAGTGCGTCCAGTTTTTGCCGTAAACCTCTCTACTTTTTTGCACATGCTA
>NW_025300991.1:0-897 GCF_018294505.1 Triticum aestivum
TTGAAGAAAGATGATATCTTCATCGGTTGGTCCCTGTGATCAGTTGCTGGACCTATTGCCTTATCAATCCTTTGATTTGAGTGTGGGCTATCGTCAAATCAAATCAATACCAATGATGCTCGTAATGTTGTCTTGTTCGTGGTTGATCCCTCGAGCATACACCATTACATCTTTGGCCTGACCAATGCTATCACTTGTTCACTTAACTATGGAATTCCTTTTAAAAGGAAACCCAGATGAATTGTTGTTGAGCCCATTGACAACATCCTTATCTCCTCCATAATTTTGTTGGACATTAAGCTAGTGTTGGAAACTTTTGAAAGCATTTTCTTCATGCTAGCTCATGAAGTATTTGTTGATGAAAGGAGTGACTTCCTTTTATACACGTGCATTTGGTGAAAGATGCCGCCGTGAATTTGGGAAAGTTGGTTTTGCTTCCTCTGGAATCATCCCAAGTCAGTCATGCATACGTGCGAAGTATTCTGTGGTCTGGAGATTTGCAACCTCCATTCTATATGTATATCCTAGCACACCAAGCCACTGATTGAGTTGTTCAAAGATAAAGGAGTCTGTCCAAGGTGAACTCTTTGGACTTCCACGCGTGGAGACTTCGATGTCATTAATGATGGTTCCCCCTCCTGAACTCGGTAGTGTTTTATTATAAGACTACCTTGTGATCATGCTTGTCTTGGACAACATGTTCACATGTTTGTAGCAGAACCAGCTCATGTTTTGGAGCTTGCTATCGTAGTTCATCTCCCGAGAATCCCGCAACGTCATCTCGTCGATTTGTGTTGCAAACTTTCATTTTCTTCCTAGACTCGATGAGTCTGGAATATCCTGACACCAACCAGATCTGAATCTCAGGCAGATATGATGGTTTGGAACATTTCCCAA
>NW_025300992.1:0-897 GCF_018294505.1 Triticum aestivum
TTTAGCTCCCTAAACAAATCGGTAAATGACTGAAAAACAACAAATGATGTCAGAACGTGTTGGAAATAGATGACGTCGCTTTGAATGATGCATACTGAACGCAAAAATAGGCTGGAGTTCAAATAAGTTTAAAAAACATTGAAGTGCCTGTGTAACAGATGAGTTCTCGTCCGAAACCCTGATACTCCGAAAGAGATTGTCCAGTTTGTACACGAGGTGCGTCCAGTTTTCGCCGTGACCCTCTCTACTCTATTGCACATGCTATCCGGGCGAAATGATGATACCATGCCAAGTTCCAACATTTTCAGAGTTCATTTTGTAGTGATTTTCAAGTTCAACGTCATTTAGCTCTCTAAACAAATCGGTAAATGACTGAAAAGCAGCAAATGATGTCAGAACGTGTTGGAAGTTGATGACGTCGCTTTGAAAGATGCATACTGAACGCAAAAATAGGCTGGAGTTCAAATAAGTTTAAAAAACATTGAAGTGCCCGTGTAACAGATGAGTTCTCGTCCGAAACCCTGATACTCCGAAAGAGATTGTCCAGTTTGTACACGAGGTGTGTCCAGTTTTCGCCGTGACCCTCTCTACTATCTTGCACCTGCTATGCGGGCGAAATGATGATACCATGCCAAGGTCCAACATTTTCAGAGTTCATTTTGTAGTGATTTTCAAGTTCAACGTCATTTAGCTCTCTAAACAAATTGGTAAATGACTGAAAAACAGCAAATGATGTCAGAACGTGTTGGAAATTGATGACGTCGCTTTGAAAGATGCATACTGAATGCAAAAATAGGCTGGAGTTCAAATAAGTTTAAAAAACATTGAAGTGCCTGGGTAACAGATGAGTTCTCGTCCGAAACCCTTATACTCCGAAAGAGATTGTCCAGTTTGTAC
>NW_025300993.1:0-897 GCF_018294505.1 Triticum aestivum
TAAATACATAGCAAGCAAGTGCATAACAGGACAACAGGCAGAGCTAGACGTGTTCTAACGCGGTATGAGGTGATACCGGTGAAGGGGGGAGACATCCGGGAAAGTATCCCCGGTGTTTCACGTTTTCGGACAGATGAACCGGAGGTGAAATGTTGCAGGTTCACTATGCTAGGGACGCGTGGCGGACGAACGGACTGCGTATTCGGATTCGTCTCGTCGTTCTGAGCAACTTTCATGTTGAAAATAATTTAATCCGAGTTACGGATTAAAAGATATGATTTTCTAAAGATTTTATTAATTTCTGGAATTTAATTAATTATTTAATTTAATTCGAAATTGTAATTATGAAATCAGCATGATGTCATGCTGACGTCAGCAGTCGACAGGGGTTGACTGGGTCAAACTGACGCGTGGGCCCAGTGGGACCCACGTGTCATACTCTGTTAGGTTAATTAGGGTTTAGTTAAACTATTTACTGTTTAATTAAACTAACAGGTTAATTAGGATTAATTAACTTAATTAATTTAGTTAATTAATTAATTAATTAAATTTATTTTTATTATTTGTTTTATTTATATATTAATTAAATAATTTATTATTTTTATTATTATTATTTTATTATTTTATTTATTATTATTATTTTATCATTTATTATTATTATTATTATTATTATTATTATTATTATTATTATTATTATTATTAAAAAAACGTTCTGGGGCCGGGCCCCACATGTCAATGGCCCTGGGAGCCTAACGGGCGAACGGGTTACGGGCATGGGGGCGCAGGGGCGCTGGCGAAACGGGGCGGAGCCCCAGGGTGCAGGCGTAACCCGCCGAGGTGACGCAGCAGAGCCGGGCGCGGGCGCCAGCGGCCAGGGGCCGCACGAGCGCCGGCCGG
>NW_025300994.1:0-897 GCF_018294505.1 Triticum aestivum
CGGCACGCATGTCCGGGGTGTGCCCCCCCTCACGGACGGCGCCGCCGCCGGCACCTGGAGGGGGGAAACGGACGCGTCGGGTCTACACGGAGGGGATCTTGCTGTGGGTCTGCCCCGGATGTTGCTCCAAAGTGTTCCTATGGGCTGACCTAACACAACCGGGTGGAGAGGCCCACTGGTCATATCCCGTCCGTGCAAAGTCAAAGGGCTAGATCCGGTGGTCAAACGCTACAGGGTTAGGCGGGACGGGGGCCCTTGGGGGTAGCAATGCCACCGGAGCATCGCATAGGGCCCTCATACATGCGGGGTGGTGCGGTGGCATGTCTGAAGAGGCGGCACGCGTCTCCGGGGTGTGGCCCCCCTCACGGACGGTGATGACACGGTAGTAGACGTTCTGCGGAAACGATGCGGCGTGAATATTATTAAATACTCGGAGCGCGATAAAATCATGAGTTTTTTACATGACGTGGGCACATGTGCTATAGAACCGATGGTAATTTTTCATAATTTTTCGTGATGGAGAAGTATCTGAACACTTCCCTCTACGCGGATTGCTCTTCGCGCGTCTACCACTGTGGCCGGCGGCCTCCGGGGGCTAGCATACCGTCAAATCTTGTGTAGGCGGCCTCTCACAAGTCTGGAAGTGTTGTGGCGGTTGCAAATGACCGGCACGCGTCTTTGGGGTGTGCCCCCCCCTCACAGGACGGCGCCGCCGCCGGCACCTGGAGGGGGGAAACGGACGCGTCGGGTCTACACGGAGTGGATGTAGCTGTGGGTTTGGCCCGGATGTTGCTCCCGGGTGTCCCTATGGGCCGAACTAACACAACTGGGTGGAGAGGTCCACTGGTCAAAGCCCGTCCGTGCAAAGTCAAAGGGCTAGATCGCGTGGTCAAACGC
>NW_025300995.1:0-896 GCF_018294505.1 Triticum aestivum
TTTTTTCTTCTTCTCCTCTATTCCTTTCTTCTTCTCCTCTTCTTTTTCTTCTTTTTTCCTCTTCTTATTTATTTCTCCTCTTCTTCCTCTCCTCTTCTTCATCTTCTTATTTTCCTTTTTCCTCTCATTCTTTTTCTTGTTCTTTCTTCCTTCTTCCTCTTTTCTTCCTTCGACCCTCTCGATCCCTCGACCCTAGAAACCTCGAACCCTCGACCCTGAAACCCTCGACCCTTGACCCATTAACGACCCTCGACCCTCTACCCTAGTTCCCGACCCTCGACCCCTCGGCGATCCTCGACACCCTCATTCCCGATAAAAATTAAGAAGAAGAAGAAAAAAAGAGGAGAAAAAAAAGGAGAAGAAGCTCCTCTATTCCTTCTTCTTCTCCTCTTTTTTTCTTATTCTTTCTCTTCTTCCTCTCCTCGTCTTCTCCTTCTTCTCCTCCTTCTTTCTCTACTTATTTTCCTTTTCCTTATGTTACTTTTTCCTCTCCACTAACATAAAATGCACTATCCTAAAATACAACAAACATAAAATGCACTAAATTGATCAACTAACCTAAAATCAGTGATAAAATGCACTAACCTAAAATCGATATCTACTAACAACTTAAAAAAATAATACACATATGAAAAAATGCATATATGAAAAAAAACATCATCATATCATCAACAGAAAAAATGCATATATCCTAAAGTTTTTCTAAAATCTAACTGTTGCATATATGAACATATATACACAGAGAACATATACATATATACACAGAGAACATATACATAAAAATGCACAAAAAAATAAGAGGAAAGGGCGCCGGCGGCCGGACCGAAGGCGGCGGCGTGTGGTCGGGGCGACGGCGACGGGGTTGGGGAAGGGGCGGCGCGCGCGGTGAAGGCAAC
>NW_025300996.1:0-896 GCF_018294505.1 Triticum aestivum
GGACCCTTACACGGACCCCGTGAACGGGCTGTACGTGGACACGGGAAAAAAGTGCCCGACGGCCGTCGTGGACGGAAGTTGACGCGCGCCATGGAAAACTGGGCAAAACCACGTCCGTGGCACACGCCGCGTACACGGACCCTTACATGGAGCCGTGAACGGGTTGTACGTGGACACGGGAAAAAAGTGCCCGACGGCCGTCGTGAACGGAAGTTGACGCGCGCCATGGAAAACTGGGCAAAACCATGTACGTGGCACACGCCGCGTACACGGACCATCCTTTCTTAGGGAAAACACCCGTGTTCACGTACGCCCATCCTTTCCCAACGTTGCCTCGGATGTCCCGTCGTTATGCCATCACGAAGGTGTTGGCCCGGTCCCGTGTACGTTCGTGAGAAATTCTGACCCAACAGCCGAAGGTAGCTCGGGAAACAGGAAAGTACCCCGTTGCGTACACGATCCGACCGACGGTAAACAGTCGCAACGATGTCCCTCCAATGTCGCCTCCGGAAAAACGTTGCCCCTCGGTGGCAACGTCATCGCTGTCCCGGTCCCCTGTACGTCTCAAGTGAAATTCTGACCCAACAGCCGAATGCGGCTCGGGAAACAGGAAAGTAGCCCGTTTCGTGCACGATAAGACCGTCCGACAACGTTGCACCGATGTCCCGATAAAGTTGCCTTTGGAAAATCGTTGCATCCGTAGCTTTATTGCTGCTGGTGTGACACGCGTGATTTGGCCTTGCAGGACGCCTTCGTGCAAGTGATCCTCCCGTGCTATGCATGGGCGGAGGCTTGGTTGGTTTGACCGCTTGTTGGCTACTAAGCGCATGAGTAGCTTTGGACCCGTGTCTGCCGGTAGATCCCCCGTTGTACTGCGGCCGACTACCGGCGCCGTG
>NW_025300997.1:0-896 GCF_018294505.1 Triticum aestivum
GAATTTTGAAGTATATTGTGACGCGTCCAGAAAGGGTCTCGGATGCGTGTTGATGCAGGAAGGCAAGGTTGTCGCCTACGCTTCAAGGCAACTTCGCAAGCATGAGGAAAATTATCCCACTCATGACTTAGAAATGGCAGCAGTTATTCATGCACTCAAGGAATGGAGGCATTTCTTACTTGGGAATCGATGTGAAATATATACGGATCACAAAAGTCTCAAATATATTTTCACACAGCCAGAACTAAACTTACGGCAACGACGTTGGTTGGAGTTAGTAAAGGATTATGATGTTGGTATCCATTACCATCCAGGGAAAGCAAATGTAGTGGCCGATGCCCTTAGTCGGAACCCCAGCTCCGACGAAAACAATCTGCACAGCTTGAGGCCCGAATTCCAACAAGAATTTGCCAAACTCAACTTGATAATGGTAGCAGAAGGCACCATATCAAACTTGGAAATACAACCCGACCTTGTGGAGAAAATCAAAGAAGCTCAGCCCGGTCACACCAGCATCGAAGGCATCAAAAGAAAGTTGAGTATGGGCAAGGCCTCGGAATTCGTCATAGACAATGAAGGAATATTATGGTACGGAGAAAGGCTCTGCGTGCCAAACATAGCAGACCTTAAACAGCAAATTTTAGCTGAAGCCCACACCGCCCCGTACTCGATCCACCCTGGAGGAACCAAAATGTATAAAGATATTCAGGAAAGATTTTGGTGGCACGGTATGAAGAGGGACATAGCCACCTTCATTGCATGTTGCGACTCATGTCAACGCATAAAAGCTGAGCATCAGAGACCAGCCGGACTACTGCAACCTAACAAAATACCTGAGTGGAAATGGGATGAAATAGGGATGGATTTTATTGTCGGACTACCTCGGTCACGACACG
>NW_025300998.1:0-896 GCF_018294505.1 Triticum aestivum
GTCATCAACAATCACAGTTTGGGCCGATTCTGGCCCGTTTCTTGGACTATTACTCTATTTTGGGGTCTTGGAGTCATTTCGATGATGTATGAACCCTTGGTGCGTTTACGTGTCGGTGATCAACACTCACATATTCGGCCGATTCTAGTCCGTTTTGTGCACTATCACTCAGCGTTTTGGGGACCTATAGCAATTTCCACGATCGATGAACCCCGGGGTTCGTTTATGTGTCCATCGTCAACACTGAGAGTTTTGGCCAATTCTGACGGGTTTCATGGACTATTACTCACCGTTTTGGGGTCCCGAAGCGATTTCCATAGTTGTTGAACCCCAAGGTGTCCTTACGTGTTGGTCATCAACACTCGCAGTTTTGGCCGATTCTGGCCCGTTTCATGGACTATTACTCACCGTTTTGGGGTCCCAAAGCGATTTCCATGGTTGTCGAACTCCAAGGTGCGCTTACGTGCCGGTCATCAACAATCACAGTTTGGGCCGATTCTGGCCCGTTTCTTGGACTACTACTCTATTTTGGGGTCTCAGAGTCATTTCCATGATTGACGAACCCCAGGGTGCGTTTACGTGTCGGTCATCAACACTCACATATTTGGCCGAATCGTGTCCGTTTCGTGCACTATTACTCAATATTTTGGAGACCCAGAGGGATTTCCACGATTGATGAACCCCGGGGTTCATTTATGTGTCTGTCGTCAACACTCATAGTTTTGGCCAATTCTGACATGTTTCGTGGACTATTACTCACGGTTTTGGGGTCCCGAAGTGATTTCCATTGTTGTTGAACTCCAAGGTGTGCTTACGTGTTGGTCATCAACACTCGCAGTTTTGGCCGATTCTGGCCCGTTTCATGGACTATTACTCACCGTTTTGGGGTCCCAAAG
>NW_025300999.1:0-896 GCF_018294505.1 Triticum aestivum
TGTCGGTCATCAACACTCACAGTTTTGGCCGATTCTGGCCCATTTCGTGGACTATTACTCACTTTTTTGGGGCCCCGGAGTGATTTCCACGATTAACGAACCCTTGGGTGCGCTTACGGGTTGGTTATCAACACTCGCGGTTTTGTCGATTCTGACCCGTTTCGTGGACTATTACTCACCGTTTTGGGGCCCCAAAGCGATTTCCATGGTTGTTGAACCCCAAGGTGTGCTTAAGTGTAGGTCATCAACAATCGCAGTTTGGGCCGATTCTGGCCCGTTTCTTGGACTATTACTTAGTTATGGGGGTCCCGAAATGACCCCGGGTTGTGTTTACGTGTCGGTCAACAACCCTCACAATTTTGGCCAATTCTAACGTGTTTTGTGGACTATTACTCACTGTTTTCAGGTCCCGAAGTGATTTCCATAGTTGTTGAACCCCAAGGTGCGCTTACGTGTCGGTCATCAATACTCATAGTTTTGGCTGATTCTGGGCCGTATCATGGACTATTACTCGCTTTTTTGGGCCCCCGGAGTGATTTCCACGATTAACGAACCACGGGGTGCATTTACGTGTCGGTCATCCACACTCACAGTTTTGGCCGATTCTGGCCCGTTTCTTGGACTATTACTCTGTTTTTGGGTCTCGGCGTGATTTCCATGATTGACGAACACCGGGGTGCATTTATGTGTCGCTCATCAACACTCGCAGTTTTGGCCGATTCTGGCCCGTTTCGTGGAGTATTACGCACTGTTTTGGGATATTGAAGTGATTTCAACGATTAACGAACCGCGGGGTGCGTTTACGTTTCGGTCATCAACACTTACACTTTTGTCCGATTCTTGCCTTTTTTGTATACTATTACTCACTGTTTTGGGGTCCCGGAGTGATTTCCACG
>NW_025301000.1:0-896 GCF_018294505.1 Triticum aestivum
AAACCCTGATAATCCGAAAGAGATTGTCCAGTTTGTACACGAAGTGCGTCCAGTTTTTGCCGTGACCCTCTCTACTCTTTCACACATGCTATGCGGGTGAAATGATGATACCATGCCAAGTTTCAACATTTTCACAGTTCATTTTGTAGTGATTTTCAATTTCACGGTCATTTAGCTCTCTAAACAACTAGGTAAATGACTGAAAAACAACAAATGATGTCAGAACATGTTGGAAATTGCTGAGGTGTCTTTTAATGTTGCATACTGAACACAAAAGAAATACGGAGTTCAAATAAGTTTAAAAAACATTGAAGTGCCCGTGTAACAGATGAGTTCTCGTCCTAAACCTTGGTACTCCGAAAGAGATTGTCCAATTTGTACACGAAGTGCGTCCAGTTTTTGCCGTGTCCCTCTCCACTCTTTCGCACATGCTATGCGGGTGAAATGATTATACCATGCCAAGTTTCAACATTTTCACAGTTCATTTTGTAGTGATTTTCAATTTCACGATCATTTAGCTCTCTAAACAATTAGGTAAATGACTGAAAAACAACAAATGATGTCAGAACATGTTGGAAATTGATGACGTCGCTTTGAATGCTGCATACTGAACACAAAAGAAGTCCGGAGTTCAAATAAGTTTAAAAAACATTGAAGTGCCCGTGTAACAGATGAGTTCTCGTCCAAAACCCTGATACTCCGAAAGAGATTGTCCAGTTTGTACACGAAGTGCGTCCAGTTTTTGCCGTGACCCTCTCTACTCTTTCGCACATGCTATGTGGGTGAAATTATGATACCATGATAGGTTTCAACATTTTCACAGTTCATTTTGTAGTGATTTTCAATTTCACGGTCATTTAGCACTCTAAACAATTAGGTAAATGACTAAAAAACAA
>NW_025301001.1:0-896 GCF_018294505.1 Triticum aestivum
CTCTATAGTCTAGTACAAATAATTTTACACTAGAGTTGAACTAGCTCTATAGTCTAGTACAAATAATTTTACACTAGAGTTGAACTAGCTCTATAAGCTAGTTCAAATAATTTTACACTAGAATTGAACAAGTTCTATAAGCTAGTTCAAATACTTTTACACTTGAGTTGAACTAGCTCTATAAGCTTGTACAAATAGTTTTACAGTATAGTTGAACTAGGTCTATAAGCTAGTTCAAATAATTTTACACTAGAGTTGAACTAGCTCTATAGCCTAGTACAAATAATTTTACACTAGAGTTGAACTAGATCTATAAGCTTGTACAAATAATTTTACGCTAGAGTTGACTAGCTCTATAGTCTAGTACAAATAATTTTATACTAGAGTTGAACTAGCTCTATAGCATAGCACAAATAATTTTACACTAGAGTTCAACTAGCTCTATAAGGTTGTACAAATAATTTTACACTAGATTTGACTAGCTCTATAGTCTAGTACAAACAATTTTACACTAGAGTTAAACTACCTCTATAAGCTAGTTCAAATAATTTTACACTAGAGTTGAACTAGCTCTATAGCCTAGTACAAATAATTTTACACTAGAGTTGAACTAGCTCTATAAGCTAGTTCAAATAATTTTACACTAGAGTTGAACTAGCTCTATAAGCTAGTTCAAATAATTTTACACTAGAGTTGAACTAGCTCTATAACCTAGTTCAAATAATTTTACACTAGAGTTGAAGTAGCTCTATAAGCTTGTACAAATAATTTTACAGTATAGTTGAACTAGCTCTATAGCATAGTAGAAATAATTTTACACTAGAGTTGAACTAGCTCTATAAGCTTGTACAAATAATTTTACACTAGAGTTGACTAGCTCTATAGTCTAGTACAAA
>NW_025301002.1:0-896 GCF_018294505.1 Triticum aestivum
GGCCAAAACTGCCAGCGTTGATGACCGAAACGTAGACGCATCCCGGGGTTTGTTAATGGTGGTAATCACTCCGGGACCCCAAAACAGTGAGTAATAGTCCATGAAACGGGCCAGAATCGGCCAAAACTGCCAGTATTGATGACCGACATGTAAGCGCACCCTTGGGTTGACTAACTATGGAAATCGCTTCGGGACCCCAAATCGGTGAGTAATAATCCAAGAAATGGGCCAGAATCGGCCAAAACTGCGAGTGTTGATGACCAACACGTAAACGCATCACAGGGTTTGTTAATCGTGGAAATCACTCTAGGACCCCAAAACATTGAGTAATATCAATGAAACAGGCCAGAATCGGCCAAAACTAGCAGTATTGATGACCGACACGTAAACACATCCAAGGGTTTGTTAATCGTGGAAATTACTTCGGGACCCAAAAACAATGAGTAATAGTCCATGAAACGGGTCAGAATAGGCCAAAATTGCCACTGTTGATAACCGAGACGTAAACGCATCCCAGGGTTTGTTAATAGTGGAAATCACTCTCCAACCCCAAAACAGTGCGTAATAGTCCATGAAACGGGCCAGAATCGGCCAAAACTGCCAGTGTTGATGACCAACACGTAGATGCGTTTCAGGGTTTGTTAATCGTGGTAATAACTCTGGGACCCCAAAACAGTGAGTAATAGTCCATGAAACGGGCAAGAATCGGCCAAAACTACCAGTGTTGATGACCGACATGTAATAGCGTCCCAGGTTTTGTTAATCATGGAAATCACTCTGGGACCCCAAAACAGTGACTAATAGTCCATGAAACGGGCCAGAATCGGCCAAAACTGTCAGTGTTGATGATCGACACGTAGACGCATTCCAGGGTTTGTTAATCATGGTAATCACTC
>NW_025301003.1:0-896 GCF_018294505.1 Triticum aestivum
GAGACCCGAAAACTGAGTAATAGTCAGAGAAACGGGCCAGAATCGGCCCAATCTGCGAGTCTTGACGACCAGCACGTAAGCACATCTTGGGGTTCAACAAGCATGGAAATCACTTTGGGACTGCAAAACGGTGAGTAATAGTCCATGAAAGAGCCCTGAATCGGTAAAACCTAGGGTTATTGATCAACGATACATAAACGCACCCCGGGGTTCTTCAATCATGGAAATCGCTCAGGGACCCGAAATCAGTGAGTAATAGTCCATGAAACGGGCCAAAATCGGCCAAAACTGCAAATGTTGATGACCGACACATAAACACACCGGTGTTCGTTGGTCGTGGAAATCACTACGTTACCCCAAAACTGAGTAATAGTCCAAGAAACGGGCCATAATCAGCCGAAACTGCGATTGTTGATGACCGATACGTAAGCGCACCTTGGGGTTCGACATCCATGCAAATTGCTTTGGGACCCCAAAAATGTGAGTAATAGTCCATGAAACGGGCCAGAATCGACAAAAACCACGAGTGTTGATGACCGACAGTTAAACGCACGACGGGGTTTGTTAATCGTGGAAATCACTCCGGGACCCCAAAACAATCAGTAATAGTCCACGAAACGGGCCAGAATTGGCCAATACTATGAGAGTTGATGACCGAAACGTAAGCGCACCTTGGGGTTCAATAACTATGGAAATCACTTCGTGACCGCAAAACGGTGAGTAATAGTCCATGAAACGGGCCAGAATCGACAAAAACCGCGAGTGTTGATGTCTGACACGTAAACGCACCCCGGGGTTCGTTAGTCATGGAAATCACTCTGGGACCCCAAAAAAGTGAGTAATAGTCCACAAAACGGGCCTGAATCGGCCAAAACTGTGACTGTTGATGACCGACA
>NW_025301004.1:0-896 GCF_018294505.1 Triticum aestivum
AATTAGTAAATGCATGAAAAATAACAAATGAAGTCAGAAAGGATTGAAAAATGATGATGTGGCTTTGAATGGTGCATTTTGAACACACACAAAGTCAGGAGTTCAAATAAGTTTTAAAAAATGAAATCCCTTTGTAACAGACGAGTTTCCGGATGAAATCCTGATACTTTGAAAGAGATTGTCCGTTTTGTACACGAAGTGCATCCAGTTTTTGCCGTAACCCTCTCAACTTTCTTGCACATGCTATGTGGATGAAATGATGATATCATGCCAACTTTCAACCTTTTCGGAGTTCATTTGAAATGCTTTTCAATTTTAGGGTCTTATAGCTCAAAATAATTAGTAAATGCAGGGAAAATAACAAATGAAGCCAGAAAGGATTGAAAAATGATGATGTGGCTTTGAATGGTGCATTTTGAACACACACAAAGTCAGGAGTTCAAATAAGTTTAAAAAAAATGAAATCCCTTTGTAACAGACGAGTTTCCGGATGAAATCATGATACTTTGAAAGAGATTGTCCGTTTTGTACACGAAGTGCATCCAGTTTTTGCCGTAACCCTCTCAACTTTCTTGCACATGCTATGTGGATGAAATGATGATATCATGCCAACTTTCAACCTTTTCAGAGTTCAGTTGAAATGCTTTTCAATTTTAGGGTCTTATAGCTCAAAATAATTAGTAAATGCATGAAAAATAACAAATGAAGTCAGAAAGGATTGAAAAATGATGATGTGGCTTTGAATGGTGCATTTTGAACACACACAAAGTCAGGATTTCAAATAAGTTTTAAAAAATAAAATTCCGTTGTAACAGACGAGTTTCCGGCTGAAATCCTGATACTTTGAAAGAGATTGTCCGTTTTGTACACGAAGTGCATCCAGTTTTTGCCGTAAC
>NW_025301005.1:0-896 GCF_018294505.1 Triticum aestivum
TCTGCCACTGATGGCAAAGTGCAGGTTCTTTGCCGTCTGCCACGGACGGCAAAGTCTTTGCCGTCTGCCACTGTAGGCAAACTGACCAAATGGGTCAGCTCCCAGGAAGCACAGTTGGCTGCCACGTGGCTTCTTTGCCGTCCGCGGCAGACGGCAAAGAGCTCTTTGCCGTCGGTGGCAGACGGCAAAGAGCCTGCATATTGTCTGTTTTTTCTGTTTTTTATTAAATCCCACAATTTGCAGCACATATCACATATATAAGTTTCATATCCAGCACATATCCAACACATATCTAGCACATAAGTTTCATATCACATATCACATCAGTTTCATCCATACACATTGTTCATACATAAGGAAGTTCCATCCATATATATATTACAATGCAAAGTGTCATGAAGATAGCAAGCTAGATACAATGCAAAGTTTCATCAAAGGAAAAGCAAGCACTCCATAGCAAGCTAGCTTCCATCAAGTGAATCAAATCTGCAAAATGGTAAATAAGAAAGTTAGAAATAGGTGACTAGAACAAGAAGAAGACTAGAACAAGAAGTATATGTCATTTATGAGCTAACTTAGGTGAAATGGATCATATATGAGCTAACTAAGTTGAAATGGGTTGTTTATGAGCTAACTTAGTTGAAATGGATCATTTATGAGCTAACTTAGTTGAAATGGGTCATTTATGAGCTAACTAAGGTGAAGGGCATCGTTTTTGAGCTAAGTAAGGTGAAATGGGTCATTTTGGAGCTAACCTAGTTGAAATGGATCGTTTTTGAGCTAACTTAGTTGAAATGGATCGTTTTTGAGGTAACTAAGGTGAAATGGATCGTTTTTAGCTCACTTAGGTCAAATGGATCGTTTTTGAGCTAACTTAGTTGAAATGGATCGTTTTT
>NW_025301006.1:0-896 GCF_018294505.1 Triticum aestivum
AAAACTCTAGCAAACGAACTATACGATCTTGTGCTATGTTTAGGATTGGGTCTTGTCCATCACATCATTCTCCCAATGATGTGATCTCGTTATCAATGACATCCAGTGTCCATAGTCAGGAAATCATGACTATCTGTTGATCAACGAGCTAGTCAACTAGAGGCTCACTAGGGACATGTTGATGTCTGTTATTCACACATGTATTACGATTTCCAGATAACACAATTATAGCATGAATAAAGACAATTATCATGAACAAGGAAATATAATAATAATGCTTTTATTATTGCCTCTAGGGCATATTTCCAACAGTCTCCCACTTGCACTAGAGTCAATAATCTAGTTACATTGTGATGAATCGAACACCCATGGAATTCTGGTGTTGATCATGTTTTGCTCTAGGGAGAGGTTTAGTCAACGGATCTGCTATATTCAGGTCCGTATGTACCTTAATCTCTATGTCTCCATCTTGAACATTTTCACGAATGGAGTTGAAGCGACGCTTGATGTGCCTTGTCTTCTTGTGAAACCTGGGCTCCTTGGCAAGTGCAATAGCTCCAGTGTTGTCACAGAAGAGCTTGATCAGCCCCGACGCATTGGGTATGACTCCTAGGTCGGTGATGAACTCCTTCACCCATATTGCTTCATGTGCTGCCTCCGAGGCTGCCATGTACTCCGCTTCACATGTAGATCCCGCCACGACGCTTTGCTTGCAACTGCACCAGCTTACTGCCCCACCATTCAAAATATACACGTATCCGGTTTGTGACTTAGAGTCATCCAGATCTGTGTCGAAGCTAGCGTCGACATAACCCTTTACGACGAGCTCTTCGTCACCTCCATAAACGAGAAACATTTCCTTAGTCCTTTTCAGGTACTTCAGGATATTCTTGACC
>NW_025301007.1:0-896 GCF_018294505.1 Triticum aestivum
CGTGACATTTCCCCGAAGGGACAGACACAGGAACGAAGAAGGACACATGCCGGCCAGCCTAAGTGTTCCGGAGCAGTAGCAAGCTACCATGGCTCAGTGGAAACACTAGGAGACATTTCCCGGTAAGAGAGGCTACTAAAGATAAACAACTAGATGGTCAGATCCCACACATACCAAGCATTTCAATAACATACACACAATATGCTCGATATGTGCAAATACAACATGGCATCACAACATGTCTCTACGACTCAAGTAATTATTCATTAGGCTCCGAGGAGCGAGACATTACAAACATGGGTCTCACGACCCAACAATCAGAGCATACAAGTCAAAGCACAAGCGGAAGCTATCATGTCTGAGTACAGACATCTATAAATGAAAAAGGCTGAGAAGCCTGACTATCTATTAGATCCTGCCGAGGGCACAAGATCGTAGCTGAGGTATCAAGCTAAACGTCGAAGTCCACATGGAACTACTAGTGAGACTGAAGTCTCTCTGCAAAAACATAAAATAGGCAAACGTGAGTACAAATGTACCCAGCAAGACTTACATCAGAACTATCTACATATGCATCATTATCAACAAAGGGGATGGTAGGGTTTGACTGCAGCAAGCCAGCTTTGACTCGGTGGCTATCCTGAACTACGACTGCAAGTAACTCTTTTGAAGTGGCGCACACGAGTCCACATATTCACCAACCAATACACCACTATGGATCCGCTCCCGTCTCCCTACGAGAACGCCATCCATAGCACTCACGCTTATCTTGCGTGTTTTAGAGTATCCACTTTCACTTGTCTATGAACTGTACAAGGGGTCCAAGTTTCCATATCCGAGGAATCCGGCTATTCGAATAGATGATGATAACCCTGCAGGGGTGTACTTCTTCACAC
>NW_025301008.1:0-896 GCF_018294505.1 Triticum aestivum
ACAGCTACTTTGCCGTCTGCCATGGCGGACGGCAAAGGCTCGAAAGGCGGACGGCAAAGACCTTTGCCGTCAGCCGCGGACGGCAAAAGGCTCCGGCAAAGAAGGCTACGGTAAACAGCTGCTTTGCCGTCTGCTTCCTGGCGGCGGACGGCAAAGGCTCTTTGCCGTCCGCGGCGGACGGCAAAGAGGGCGGACGGCAATAATTGCGCTGTCAGTCCGTTAAGTGGCTAACGGCAGACCTTTGCCGTCCGCCGCAGACGGCAAAGAGCCTTTGGTCTTTGCCGTCCGCCTTATGATGTCATGTACACGTCACTAGATGGCAGGTTCTTTGCCGTCTGCCACTGATGGCAAAGTGCAGGTTCTTTGCCGTCTGCCACGGACGGCAAAGTCTTTGCCGTCTGCCACTGTAGGCAAACTGACCAAATGGGTCAGCTCCCAGGAAGCACAGTTGGCTGCCACGTGGCTTCTTTGCCGTCCGCGGTAGATGGCAAAGGCTCTTTGCCGTCGGTGGCAGACGGCAAAGAGCCTGCATATTGTCTGTTTTTTCTGTTTTTTATTAAATCCCACAATTTGCAGCACATATCACATATATAAGTTTCATATCCAGCACATATCCAACACATATCTAGCACATATCACATATCACATATCCAGCACATATCACATATCACATATCCAGCACATATCACATATCACATCAGTTTCATCCATACACATTGTTCATACATAAGGAAGTTCCATCCATACACATTGTTCCATCCATATATATATTACAATGCAAAGTGTCATGAAGATAGCAAGCTAGATACAATGCAAAGTTTCATCAAAGGCACTCCATCATAGCAAGCTAGCTTCCATCAAGTGAATGAAATCTGCAAAATGGTAAATAAGAAAGT
>NW_025301009.1:0-896 GCF_018294505.1 Triticum aestivum
GACACGTAAGCACGCCTTGGGGTTCAACAACTATGGAAATCGCTTTGGGGCCCAAAACCGGTGAGTAATAGTCCACGAAACGGCTCAGAATCGGCCAAAACCGCTAGTGTTGATGACTAAAATGTAAACGCACGCCAGGGTTCGTTAATCGTGGAAATCACTCCGGGACTGAGTAATAGTCCACGAAACGGGGCAGAATCCACCAAAACTGTGAGTGATGATGACCGACATGTAAGCGCACCTTGGTGTTCAACAACAATGGAAATCGCTTTGGGGCCCCAAAACGGTGAGTAATAGTCCACGAAATGGGTCAGAATCGGCCAAAACCGTGAGTGTGGATGACCGAAACGAAACGCACCCCAGGGTTCGTTAATCGTGGAAATCACTCCGGGACACCAAAACAGTGAGTAATAGTCCACGAAACGTGCCATAATCGGCAAAAACTGTGAGTGTTGATGACCGAGACGTAAGCGCACCTTGGGGTTCAACAACTATGAAACCTGTTTGGGGCCCCAAAACGGTGAGTAATAGTCCATGAAACGGGTCAGAATCGACCAAAACCGCGAGTGTTGATGACCAAATCGTAAACGCACCCCAGGGTTCGTTAATCGTGGAAACCTCTCCGGGACCCCAAAACAGTGAGTAATAGTCCACGAAATGGGCCAGAATTGGCCAAATCTGTGAGTGTTGATGACCGACACGTAAGCGCGCCTTGGGGTTCAACAACTATGGAAATTCGTTTGGCGCCCAAAAATGGTGAGTAATAGTCCACGAAACGGGTCAGAATCGGCCAAAACCGCTAGTGTAGATGACCGAAACGTAAACGCACCCCAGGGTTCGTTAATCATGGAAATCACTACGGGACCCCAAAACAGTGAGTAATAGTACACGAAACG
>NW_025301010.1:0-896 GCF_018294505.1 Triticum aestivum
AAAGTTTGCATGGTATCATTATTTCATCCACATAGCATGTGCAAGAAAGTTGAGAGGGTCCCGGCAAATACTGGATGCACTTCGTGTACAAAACGGTCAATCTCTTTCAAAGTATCAGGATTTCATACGGAAACTCGTCTGTTACAAAGGCATTTCATTTTTAAAACTTCTTTGAACTCCTGAATTTTTGTGTGGTCAAAATTCACCATTCAAAGCCACATCATCATTTTTCAATCCTTTCTGACTTCATTTGTTATTTTTCATGCATTTACTAATTATTTTGAGCTATAAGACCCTAAAATTGAAAAGCATTTCAAATAAACTTTTAAAAGGTTGAAAGTTGGCATGGTATCATCATTTCATCCACATAGCATGTGCAAGAAAGTTGAGAGGGTCCCGGCAAAAACTGGATGCACTTCGTGTACGAAACGGACAATCTCTTTCAAAGTATCAGGATTTCATACGGAAACTCGTCTGTTACAAAGGGATTTCATTTTTTTAAACTTATTTGAACTCCTGACTTTTTGTGTGTTCAGAATGCACCATTCAAAGCCACATCATCATTTTTCAATCTTTTCTGACTTCATTTGTTATTTTTCATGCATTTACTAATTATTTTGAGCTATAAGACCCTAAAATTGAAAAGCATTTCAAATGAACTATGAAAAGGTTGAAAGTTTGCATGGTATCATTATTTCATCCACGTAGCATGTGCAAGAAAGTTGAGAGGGTCCCGGCAAATACTGGATGCACTTCGTGTACAAAACGGACAATCTCTTTCAAAGTATCAGGATTTCATACGGAAACTCGTCTGTTACAAAGGGATTTCATTTTTTAATAGTTATTTGAACTCCTGACTTTTTGTGTGTTCAGAATGCACCATTCAAAGCCACATC
>NW_025301011.1:0-896 GCF_018294505.1 Triticum aestivum
TTTAATTCGAGATGGCTACTCTTTTAAATCTGAGAATAATGGTTGTTCCATTTTTATGAGAGATATGTTTTATGGTCATGCTCCTATGGTGAATGGTTTATTCTTTATGAATCTCGAACGTGATGCTACACATGTTCATAATGTGAGTACCAAAAGAAGTAAGGTTGATAATGATAGTCCCACATACCTGTGGCACTGCCGCCTTGGTCACATAGGTGTCAAACGCATGAAGAAGCTCCATGCTGATGGACTTTTAGAGTCTCTTGATTATGAATCATTTGACACATGCGAACCATGCCTTATGGGTAAAATGACCAAGACTCCGTTCTCAGGAACAATGGAGCGAGCAACCGACTTATTGGAAATCATACATACTGATGTGTGCGGTCCAATGAGTGTTGAGGCTTGCGGTGGCTATCGTTATGTTCTCACCCTCACTGATGATTTAAGTAGGTATGGGTATATCTACTTAATGAAACACAAGTCTGAAACCTTTGAAAAGTTCAAGGAATTTCAGAGTGAGGTTGAAAATCAACGTGACAGGAAAATCAAGTTTCTACGATCAGATCGTGGAGGAGAATACTTGAGTCACGAGTTTGGCACACACTTAAGAAAATGTGGAATAATTTCACAACTCACGCCGCCTGGAACACCTCAGCGTAATGGTGTGTCCGAACGTCGTAATCGCACTCTATTAGATATGGTGCGATCTATGATGTCTCTTACCGATTTACCGCTATCCTTTTGGGGCTATGCTTTAGAGACTGCCGCGTTCACTTTAAATAGGGCTCCGTCGAAATCCGTTGAGACGACACCGTATGAATTATGGTTTGGGAAGAAACCTAAGCTGTCGTTTCTAAAAGTTTGGGGATGCGATGCTTATGTCAAGAAACTTC
>NW_025301012.1:0-896 GCF_018294505.1 Triticum aestivum
CACGTAAACGCACGCCGGGGTTCGTTAATCGTGGAAATCACTCCGGGACCCCAAAACAGTGAGTAATAGTATACAAAAAAGGCAAGAATCGGACAAAAGTGTAAGTGTTGATGACCGAAACGTAAACGCACCCTGCGGTTCGTTAATCGTTGAAATCACTTCGATACCCCAAAACAGTGCATAATACTCCACGAAACGGGCCAGAATCGGCCAAAACTGCGAGTGTTGATGAGCGACACATAAATGCACCCCGGTGTTCGTCAATCATGGAAATCACACCGAGACCCAAAAACAGAGTAATAGTCCAAGAAACGGGCCAGAATTGGCCAAAACTGTGAGTGTCGATGACCGACACGTAAATGCACCCCATGGTTCGTTAATCGTGGAAATCACTCCGGGGGCCCAAAAAAGTGAGTAATAGTCCATGATACCGGCCAGAATCAGCCAAAACTATGAGTATTGATGATCGACACGTAAGCGCGCCTTGGGGTTCAACAACTATGGAAATCACTTCGGGACCTGAAAACAGTGAGTAATAGTCCACAAAACACGTTAGAATTGGCCAAAATTGTGAGTGTTGCTGACCGACACGTAAACACAACCCGGGGTCATTTCGGGACCCCCATAACTAAGTAATAGTCCAAGAAACGGGCAAGAATCGGCCCAAATTGTGATTGTTGATGACCTACACTTAAGCGCACCTTGGGGTTCCACAACCATGGAAATCGCTTTGGGGCCCCAAAACGGTGAGTAACAGTCCACGAAACGGGTCAGAATCGACAAAAACCGCGAGTGTTGATAACCAACCCGTAAGCGCACCCAGGGGTTCGTTAATCGTGGAAATCACTCCGGGGCCCCAAAAAAGTGAGTAATAGTCCACGAAACGGGCCAGAATC
>NW_025301013.1:0-896 GCF_018294505.1 Triticum aestivum
CACTTAGAAAAACATCCCTCTAATCTTCTAAGTGATCACGTGATCCAAATCAACTAAACCATAACCGATCATCACGTGAAATGGAGTAGTTTTTAATGGTGAACATCACTATGTTGATCATATCTACTATATGATTCACGCTCAACCTTTCGGTCTCAGTGTTCCGAGCCCATATCTGCATATGCTAGGCTCGTCAAGTTTAACCTGAGTATTCTGCATGTGCAAAACTGGCTTGCACCCGTTGTAGATGGACGTAGAGCTTATCACACCCGATCATCACGTGGTGTCTGGGCACAACGAACTTTGGCAGCGGTGCATACTCAGGGAGAATACTTTTATCTTGAAATTTAGTGAGAGATCATCTTATAATGCTACCATCAATCAAAGCAAGATAAGATGCATAAAAGATAAACATCACATGCAATCAATATAAGTGATATGATATGGCCATCATCATCTTGTGCTTGTGATCTCCATCTCCGAAGCATTGTCATGATCACCATCGTCACCGGCGCGACACCTTGATTTTCATTGTAGCATCGTTGTCATCTCGCCAATCTTATGCTTCTACGACCATCGCTACCGCTTAGTGATAAAGTAAAGCATTACAGCGCGATTGCATTGCATACAATAAAGCGACAACCATATCGCTCCTGCCAGTTGCCGATAACTCGGTTACAAAACATGATCATCTCATACAATAAAATTTAGTATCATTTCTTGATCATATCACATCACAACATGCCCTGCAAAAACAAGTTAGACGTTCTCTACTTCGTTTGTTGCAAGTTTTACGTGGCTGCTACGGGCTTAAGCAAGAACCAATCTTACATACGCATCAAAACCACAATGATAGTTTGTTAAGTTGGTGTTGTTTTAACCTTCGCAAGGACCGG
>NW_025301014.1:0-896 GCF_018294505.1 Triticum aestivum
TTTGATGTTGATATGCCTTCGTGCATAATTTGTTCTTCCTGTGTTAATGAACTTTCCAAAACACCTTCTGCCATCGTTGAGTGTGAAGTTGGCTTGGCCAATCTTGAAGCGGAGTTTCGCAAACCCACACTGTTGGAGGAGATAACAGCTCATATATATATATATATATATATATATATATATATATATATGACGTTGGTTTACCATGTAAACCGTGCCGGGTTATAATAAACACCGTGCTACTCCATAAGAGGATGTTAACAACAAGGATCAAACCGGGCAAATTGTCTCCGGATTGACGTGAACTGTGTTCCATCAATTGATTGGTTAAAAAACTTTGTCGGTTTAAAAAACGCAAAAAAAGCAAAAAAAAACTTCAAAGAAAAGTGCGAAGCAAAAGCAATGACAAAACCATTTGCCAAAAAAGGTTTATTTAAGCTGATCAAATGGCGTTACCATGGCCAAACACGACCAAGCTCCCGTTAGGTGTAACTATGGTTCTAGTCAGCCAGGTACCCAAATGAAACCGTGGCATTTATGCCGACCAAATGGCATGGTCATGGTTCGGGTTCGACCAAGCCCCCAAGTGATTCTGTGGCCTTAGGCCGATCAAGAGGCATGACTAGTTCAGACATGACCAAGTCCCCAAGTGATCTGGTGGCTCTCGCCTATCAAGAGGCATGGTATTGGTTCGGACACGACCAATCCTCCAAGTGATATAATACGATGCTTTTAGCAAAGCGAACTCAAGGGGTAAACCGGAAGCCGCTTTAGAACAACTCCGTGTAACCACACATGATGCAAAAGAACAGATACCCCGCTTTAGCTAAGGTTCCGGTTTATTATAGTTAATATTTACATCGTTGTAATATGTACATAAGTAGAACCAATGGCTC
>NW_025301015.1:0-896 GCF_018294505.1 Triticum aestivum
GGGGCTGGAGATCCCATCTGAGGGGGGGGCGGCCAAGGGGGTGACTTGCCCCCAAGGCAAGTGGGGCGCCCCCCACCCCTAGGGTTTCCAACCCTAGGCGCAGGGGGAGGCCCAAGGGGGGGCGCCCCAGCCCACTAGGGGCTGGTTCCCTTCCCACTTCAGCCCATGGGGCCCTCCGGGACAGGTGGCCCCACCCGATGGACCCCCGGGACCCTTCCGGTGGTCCCGGTACAATACCGATAACCCCCGAAACTTTCCCGGTGGCCGAAACTGGACTTCCTATATATAATTCTTCACCTCCGGACCATTCCGGAACTCCTCATGACGTCCGGGATCTCATCCGGGACTCCGAACAACTTTCGGGTTTCTGCATACTAATATCTCTACAACCCTAGCGTCATCGAACCTTAAGTGTGTAGACCCTACGGGTTCGGGAGACATGCAGACATGACCGAGACGCCTCTTCGGTCAATAACCAACAGCGGGATCTGGATACCCATGTTGGCTCCCACATGTTCCACGATGATCTCATCGGATGAACCACGATGTCGAGGATTCAATCAATCCCGTATACAATTCCCTTTGTCAATCGGTACGTTACTTGCCCGAGATTCGATCGTCGGTATCCCAATACCTTGTTCAATCTCGTTACCGGCAAGTCACTTTACTCGTACCGTAATGCATGATCCCGTGGCTAACTCCTTAGTCACATTGAGCTCATTATGATGATGCATTACCGAGTGGGCCCAGAGATACCTCTCCGTCATACGGAGTGACAAATCCCAGTCTCGATCCGTGCCAACTCAACAGACACTTTCGGAGATACCCGTAGTGTACCTTTATAGTCACCCAGTTACGTTGTGACGTTTGGTACACCCAAAGCACTCTTACGGTAT
>NW_025301016.1:0-896 GCF_018294505.1 Triticum aestivum
TCCTCAATCGCAAGGACAAGTTGAACGCGTCAACCAAGTTCTCGAAGACATGCTTCGAGCTTGCGTTATTTCCTTCGGCAAGAAATGGGAGGAATCTCTCCCGTATGCTGAGTTCTCTTATAATAATAGCTATCAAGCTAGTCTGAAGATGGCCCCCTTCGAAGTGTTATATGGACGAAAGTGCCGAACCCCTCTGAACTGGTCAGAAACTGGGGAACGTCCACTCTTCGGTCCGGATATTATCCAAGATGCCGAAGAACAAGTCCGCATTATTCGCGAGAATCTCAAGACTGCTCAGTCACGTCAGAAGAGTCAGTATGACCGTCATCATAAAGACATGGTCTATCAACCTGGCGAAAAGGCTTATCTTCGAGTCACACCTATGAAGGGTGCTCACCGCTTCGGGATCAAGGGCAAACTAGCTCCTCGCTATATTGGCCCATTCACTATTCTCGAAAGGCATGGAAAAGTGGCATACCAACTGGAACTACCGCCGAACCTTTCTCAGGTTCACGATGTGTTCCATGTGTCACAGCTCCGCCGTTGCTTCAAGGATCCAATCCGAGCTGTGGATCATGAAGTGCTCGAATTACAGCAAGACCTCTCCTATAAGGAGCATCCGGTCCGCATTCTCGACCAAGCTGAACACCGCACACGTCAGAAGGCGATCAAGTTTCTCAAAGTCCAGTGGTCGCACCATTCTGAAGATGAGGCCACTTGGGAACGAGAGGATCGTCTGCGCGAAGAATACCCCGCACTGTTTCCTTCTACCTCCTAAATCTCGGGACGAGATTTCTTGTAGTGGAGGAGATTTGTAACACCCTGAGAATCATGCTACAGTAACCCCCTGTGATTAAGCTAATCATGTTGCTAAACAGGGCTTGATCACATTTGAA
>NW_025301017.1:0-896 GCF_018294505.1 Triticum aestivum
GAGCTGGGCCGGCTCTGGTGGGCTGCACGGGTGAGGCCAGGTAAGTACTGTCCCTTTTAATTTTTCTGTTCTGTTTTTCTTTTTTTATTTTATTTTGCCACTGTTTTCAAATTCAAAATAATTTCATACAGTGCCAAAACATTCTGAAATATTTTATGTTACCTCTCTGGACTATTCCAAAAGTACATAAAACATTTCAAAGCATTTGAAAACATATTCATTATATATTATGAATATATCCCCAAATTCAAATAGATTATTGATTTAAATTCAGAGACCAAATAATTCCTTAAAAATATTCCAGAATTTTGGTTTGATATATAACTCTTGCCAAAATTCACAAAACTATTTTTAGGGCATTTTGGATTCACAGAATGCAATTTAAAGGGTGCTTGCCCTTCTTTTAATTAGATTTTGAGGTTTCCAAAATTCCTCAGTTCAGGTTTCAGAAATTTAAATATGATGCACACATGAGCTAGCCTAGAGCACTACCAGCAGCTAGGGATGTGACAAGCACGGACTCCCAAGAACTTTTTACATGCATGTTGTAGCCGGCTATTGTGACCTTTGAACGCGGAGCAGCCGCGTGCACCCGGAAGCAGCGCGGGCGATGCTCTCTCGGCCGGCGTGCCGCTTCAATGCCGACGCCAGTGAGAGGTCGCGTCCACTCTGGCCGGGCATGAATGCGGCACTGACAGTTTCAGGTGGGAAGCACGCGTGTGTGATGAAGAGGGTTCGGGTTGGTCAGGACCAGCCGTGGCAGCGGTCCGGATGTGCGCAAACAAGAGATGTTGTATGTTAATATTGCTGCGTATATAATTAATAACGTAAATAATGTGCCAATTGGACAAATATGATTGGAGATGGAGATGGAAATGGAATTTTACGTAAACACG
>NW_025301018.1:0-896 GCF_018294505.1 Triticum aestivum
TGAAAAACTTTTAATAACATGACTGTGTGGCTTACGGGCCCACGTCACCATTGGGTGGTATTAGGATCTTTTACTCCTTGTCTATGCTCTGGGACTCTGATCTCTCTTCTATTCGGGTTAAGTGAGTTTTGCTAAATCTAACATTAGGATCTCGTTATCGCTTTCACCCGAAGAGCCCCTTATTACTGATGATCGTCTGCTGCACGTGAAGACCCTGAAGATACTCTCCGCTGATAACCCGAGAACTTGTGTTCATCGCTTTTAGAATTCCCTTTCATCGATGAACTCCTATGGATAACCACGTATACTCGCAATTCATACAATGTTTCCAAGTTGATCTTGTTACTACAAGATACCCCGTAATGCTCTCTGTTGTTCCAAGAATCCTTTGAGCTTACTGCTATGCTGTTCTTTGACACCTGAATACCCCTACGGATAATTCTCGCACTTACCGAGTATCCGCTCATCCCCAGTTGAATCCAAGTATATCACAAAAGTGTTCAGAATACCATTCGATCTTCCGAAAATCCTCAGGAGCCTATTGCTCTTGAAATTCTTGCTTACTAGCATTATGATTAATCCCATAAGTCTCGAAATCTTATTGGCACCCTTTGTCATTATCTTTTTGAGTCCATTGATTCAATATGTTGCGAATGCTCGCAATCCTCAATCAGATCCTAGAATTCATCCTTCCGGCTCAGACATCATTTTTAACATGAGCTGGTATCGACCAATCGAATTGCCATCGATTGTACCCCTAAGGCTATTCAACTTATCCATCCTTAATCAGAGCGTTTGCTTCTGATCCCTTGATTTGGAAATCATAATTCCTTTGCATTTGAACTTTGAGTTAGTCAGTTGTTTCTATAATCAGATCTCCTTGCATTCTTATTCCT
>NW_025301019.1:0-896 GCF_018294505.1 Triticum aestivum
CGGATCGTCTTCTCACCGCCAGCCGCCTCGAGTCGCTGGTCTCTGTCGCTGTCAACGGGAATTCTGTCCCGCCGTTGCCGCCGTAGTGAGTCTCCGCCGAACTAGGGTATGGACTCGATCTTTGTGCTATTCCCCAATCTGATTCCTAGCACATTGTGATCATATTGATTCTAGCCATGTTTGATAAACTTCTATCCAGTCAATGAACCCATAGATTAGGTTTGATTCGAAAATTCCAGGTTTAGGTTTCCGCCGAAACCATCTCGGACCCACCGAGTTGAAAAACTCGGTCCCACCGATTTGGCTTATGCCATTGCACAAGTGAGACTCGGTCTGACCGAGAATTACTTATCGGTGTGACCGATTTTCAAACTCTGTGAAACCCTAGCAGTCTCGGTGCCACCGAACTGTGACTCGGTCCTACCGAGTTCACTAGTTTAGGTTCCAAAACTGCTTCGGTATCACCGAGTTTGAAAATTGGTAGATCCGAGATGATTTCAGTGGGAAACTAAAACTAAGTTTTTGGATCATTCTTTTGCAAAAATCTCTGCATTTTGTGATGCTCATCCTTTCTACCTCATCTATAATCTGTTCACAGGGTCAGCAGTCAGTTTGCAGCATGTCTGATCAAAGTGACAACCAGAACATGTCAGAGCAGCAGGTGCACATGAGTGAGGGCACTAGTCCCTCCAGCTCTTCAGATGAGGGCAGCAGGAGCACCCCTAGCAACTTGCCAAAGGCTGCCGCGAGACAGAGGAAAAAGAGAACTTCAGACTCCGAAGATGAAGACTATGTGGCAGAGGAAGAGGCCACTTCCAAGAGAGTTGAGCCAGCTCAAGGCACAAAGCCAGGCCTGAAGATCAAAAGGCCAGCAGGCAGGCAGCCCATGTCAAAGG
>NW_025301020.1:0-896 GCF_018294505.1 Triticum aestivum
GATCGATCTATTCAAGAGTTCGTACTAGAATAACACCTTAAGACACATATCAACCAAAACCCTAATGTCACCTAGATACTCCAATGTCACCTCAAGTATCCGTGGGTATGATTATACGATATGCATCACACAATCTCAGATTCATCTATTCAACCAACACAAAGAACTTCAAAGAGTGCCCCAAAGTTTCTACCGGAGAGTCAAGACGAAAACGTGTGCCAACCCTTATGCATAAGTTCACAATGTCATGGAACCCGCAAGTTGATCACCAAAACATACATCAAGTAGATCACGTGATATCCCATTGTCACCACAGATAAGCGCATGCAAGACATACATCAAGTGTTCTCAAATCCTTAAAGACTCAATCCGATAAGATAACTTCAAAGGGAAAACTCAATCCATTACAAGAGAGTAGAGGGGGAGAAACATCATAAGATCAAACTATAATAGCAAAGCTCATGATACATCAAGATTGTGCCACCTCAAGAACACGAGAGAGAGAGATCAAACACATAGCTACTGATACATACCCTCAGCCCCGAGGGTGAACTACTCCCTCCTCGTCATGGAGAGCGCCAGGATGATGAAGATGGCCACCGGTGATGGATCCCCCCTCCGGCAGGGTGCCGAAACGGGTCTAGATTGGTTTTCGGTGGCTACAGAGGCTTGCGGCGGCGGAACTCCCGATCTAGGTTATTTTCTGGAGGTTTCTGTATATATAAGAGGTGTTGGCGTCGAGAACAAGTCAGGGGGGTCTTCGGGCTGTCCACGAGGTAGGGAGGCGCGCCCAGGGGGTGGGCGCGCCCCCCACCCTCATGGGCAGCCCGGGACTCTTCTGGCCCAACTATTTTACTCCATGGCCTTCTTCTGGTCCAAAAATAAGGTCCGTAAAA
>NW_025301021.1:0-896 GCF_018294505.1 Triticum aestivum
AAAAAAAAACTAGCCGACCCTGCTGCAGACGGTTGCCGGCTTGCCGCGATGGCGATGACCTCGGTCCTCCCTTGCAGATGAGATTATTCACCTCCATGCGAAACAACACCGAACGAGGTCTTCAAATTTCATTAGGTGTGCAGAAACTGTAGATTGCTCTCCAACGGGAACATCTTGACAGCAACAATGGAGACGAGTCACAACATGAGATTTTCCTATTAATTAAATGCCATTTAGATGATGCCTTTGGTACTCTAGTCGCCGTTCCATTGATCCATCAAGCAAATTAGCTAAGCCCACCCAGCGGCAGTTGCGACTATTCTCCATTTTTTACCGTAACGGAAGGTGAGGTTATTTGATTGATCTAAGATGAAAAGGAGTCAAGTTTTATTTTATCTTTGCGTTTTCCGTTCCACAGTTCATTTAGTGTTCAGACCAAAAATGCATCTAAGTGTCATACGGTCAAAAGACAAAACTAATAGCAAAATACAAAACTACCCTTTTAAATTTTTAGAGGTGTATACCGAAGCAGGCCTCACCCAACAGAACAGAGCAAAGTAGCAACAAAATCCTACTACTGTACCTGCGATGAAGATTAGGCCGCAGAGGAACGTGAGGAGCAGGGAGGGAGACATGGCCTGCCTTCCCTGAATCATGAAACAATCCTATATGAAAGATCAAAGGCTTTACATGTGGTTCGGCTAGCTGCCTCCTCAGCTTCTCTTGCTCTGCTCTTGGCATTCGAAGACCACGGGAAGTGAACTAATAAGTAAAGAAAGATCAAAGGCTTTACATGTGGTGGAAAGATGAAGAGACTAGTATGCATGGCCGTCGCTGTCTCCCTTGACTATCGTCTACGCCTTCATAAATTCGTACGCAGAGGGAGACGCGGTCGA
>NW_025301022.1:0-896 GCF_018294505.1 Triticum aestivum
AATCATCACACTGGGAACACAAATCATGGCTAAATTACTAGATGATCCCCTAAGACACCTAGGGTCATAATAATATCTCCAACATATATGTCAAGGTAACGGAGTACCTCAACTCACTGATTAGTGTGGTTAATCTGGCCCATGGGAACATTGAAACGGGAAGAAAGGATTTGCAAATGCATCAGACTACTTAGAAACCTGGGATGACTCGGACAACATAACGGCTGTAAATGCTCAGAAAAGATTTGAGACATTCACAAAAATGGTGGCATAACCACTCAGAAGCACAATATCAAGGTTTCGAGATCAACAATTAACATACGGAAGTAGTAGGAACTGAACTGAGACTTAAATCCAACAATCTTATAAGTCCACTGATTAGTAACACGTGATCCTAATAGAAAGAAGAGATAGCCTAGTTCTTAATCCCCGTAGGAAAGATAAGATGACTCAGATCAGAAGGGCATAAGGTATAAGGAGTAAAAAGAGCCTTACGTTCCATCCCACAATCAATTCCCTTATATAACTAAAGAATTTCTAGACTCAACTTCGACCAGTTTGGCTTGGTAATCCTACAGACAGTCAAGCTCTGATACCAACGCTGTCAGGACCCCGACTCAATGCCACATCGATCTAGCATGTAACACCTCATATCACTTTGCGGCCTCACGCACGGTATTCCCACGGGTGTCGCCCTACCTTTACCCGGGACCGTTTGCGCCTTTTGGCACACATATATGACAGTGTCGCTAGCATCTATATGATAAGGAGCCCGGGCTGACATGGCTAGTCGTAAACCCAAAGTGGCACAAACTTACAGGGACAGGCATCCATGACCCAGCATCGAACGTGTCGGTCATCAGCGAGTGAATCCAGTGTCAGGACCCCGACTCGAT
>NW_025301023.1:0-896 GCF_018294505.1 Triticum aestivum
CTAACCTAACCATCTGGCCGACAGGGCCCACGCGTCAGTGACCCTGGGGGGTCAAACCCCAGGTCGGTCAAGTCAAACCCCACCGGCGACATGACGCCGGCGAGATCCGAGACGGCGGCGAGAGTGCTTTTTGCCATTCCGGCGACCAAATGGACGGCGGAAGGCATCTACGTGTTGCTGAGGTTGAGCCGCGTCTATTGGTGGTGGTGGTTGGGCTCGGGGTGGCCGGAGTTGACGGCGGCGAGCTCGGCTGCGGCGGCCGGAGTTCGGGTGCGGTCGGGATCAGTGTTGCAGGGGGTTTGGGGAGGCGTTGGTGCGTTCTACGTGCTCCTGGTGATGTGTGGAGCACGATGGTGTGCTCGGTTGGGTGCTACGGCGACCGTGGCCACGACGGCGACATCGCCGGCGGCGTGGAGCTCTCGGTTGAAGTGGAGCTAGGGCCTAGAGGTCGGGAGAGACCAGGGAAGAAGGGGGAAACGCTCCGGGGGCTCACCGCGGTTGCAGTGGGCATCGAAGCGGGCTCGGGGACGCGCCGGAGACGACGAATTTGACGGCGACGGTGGTCGGAGTCCGAAGAGGGGAACGGCGACGTGGCGGCGATGCAGGGCTTCCGGGGAGCTGTAGAGCGGTGGGGAGGAAGAGGGAGTTGTGGCGGAGCTTCTGAGCTAGTCGGGGGAGCGAGGGGTGGTCGGAGACGACTGCTACGGCGAACGGTGGCGACGGTGGTGTTCGGCCGTGTGAGAGAGAGAGCGAGGGAGAGGAAGGAGAGAGCCGGGGAGAGTGAGAGAGAGCAGGGGGGATCGGGACGGGCTGCGGGCGTCGTCCACGCGGCCAGGAGGGCGTCGGCAAGCAGGAGGTGGCCGCGCGGCCGTGCGCGCGCGAGCACGCAGCAGCTT
>NW_025301024.1:0-896 GCF_018294505.1 Triticum aestivum
GGCGACGTATCGACTGTATGAAATATCCAGGAATAAGAGCAGTTCAAAGGAAATAGAAGTTGCGAAACTATGTACCGAGAACTTACTCGATGTACGGCCGCACTTCTATCAGGTTGTTGAAGATATACAACGAAATGGTCCGCCATTGTTCGTTATCCAAAGATACTGGATTTGAAACACTGGCTGGTGCGAGATTCCCTTTGAATAGGCTGAGGTTGGATCCACCCTTTTTAGGGTCGTCAGCATTGTACCGAGGCTTCGGATTATGCAAATGACGATTTTTGGCTTCGTAGTGTGCTGTCACGAAGTTTGCCGCCTCCTCAGTGATGAATGCCTCAGCCATCGATGCTTCAATTCTACGTTTATTTTTACATTTTTGTCGAAGTGTCTTCTGCATTCCTCTCAGTTGGGTAGCACCAACGATTTTGCACGGGCCCCCCCAATCTTGCCTCGGTCGAGAGATGCAAAATCAAATGTTGCATCGGATTAAAGAAGCCCGGTGGAAAGATCTTCTCTAACTTGCAGATCAACTCCGGCGCCAACTCTTCCATTTCTTCTAGCACGCCAGGCGATAGTTCTTTCGCACAAAGAACACGGAAGAAATAGCTGAGTTCTGCCAGTACTAGCCATTCATCCTCAGGGATGAAGCCACGCAACATCACCGGCATTACCCGCTCAATCCATATGTGCCAATCATGACTCTTGAGACCAAATATCTTCAATTTATCAAGACTGGCTCCCCTCTGTAGATTCGCTGCATACCCATCGGGGAACATCAACTGCATTTTCACCCACAAGATAATTTCCCTCATAGCTAGCCTTCCAAGATTGAACCATGCCTTTGGCTTCGTCCAGTTCTGCTTTCCTTTCGGTTCTTTCATGTTTTGTAACGGCCT
>NW_025301025.1:0-896 GCF_018294505.1 Triticum aestivum
TAATTTTTCATATATAAATTATTTAATTTGGAGTTACGGTTGAATTTCTATGATTTATTGAAGTTTAGGGCATATTCTGAAAATAAATAAATCATTTCTGACTTATTTAAAATCCCAGAAGCATATACTGCGTCAGCATGACGCCGGGGTGACGTCAGCAGGTCAAAGGCGTCGACCAGGTCAAACCTGACCAGTGGGACCCACTGGTCAGTGACCCAGTCAACTAACCAAGTTAGTTAGCCCTAACTAACTGGATTGGGCCCACTGGTCAGTGACTAACCTAAATATGATTAGCCCTAACTAACTTAGTTAGCCGGGCGGGGCCCGCATGTCAGTGGCTCACCTAATTAACTAAGTTAATTAACACTAACTAACCTAACACTAATTAGGCAGGCGCCTGGGCCCACACGTCAGGGGGGGTCAACCCCTGGGCCGATCAGGTCAAACCTACTGGCGACATGTCGCCGGCGACGACAGTAGTGGCGGGGCGGCTCGGAATTGCGATACAGGGAGCCATTCGAGGCGCCGCTGGGCTCTACGGGAAGCTGGCGATCCCGCGCATCCAACAGTGCAACCGGGGCGAGCTGGGGTGGCCGTAATCCTCGCCGGCGTCGAGCTCAGCGGCTGCCGGACCTCGGGCGTTGGCGGAAACGGTGCTACGGTGCACAACAGGGAGAACCCGTGGGTGCTGCAGGTTCACAGGAGCGCGGCGAGCACGCTGGTGATGCTCGGGCGAGCGGACGAGCTCAGGAGCATGGAGCTCGTCGGCCGTGGCGGTGGCGAGCTTCGGCGGAGGTGGGGAACGGGGCTAGAGCAAGAACGCGAGCAGGAGAGGAGGGGGAATCGGTCCATGAGCTCACTGTGGTTGCAGAGCGCGTCTCAGTGGGCTCGGGGGC
>NW_025301026.1:0-896 GCF_018294505.1 Triticum aestivum
GAGTAATAGTCCAAGAAACGGGCCAGAATTGGCAAAAACTATGAATGTTGATGACAGACACATAAGTGCACCTTGGAGTTCAACAACCATGGAAATCGCTCTGGGACCCCAAAGCGGCGAGTAATAGTGCACGAAACGGACCAGAATCGGCCAAAATTCTGAGTGTTGATGACCGAAACGTAAACGCACCACGGGGTTCGTAAATTGTGGAAATCACTCCAGGACCCCCGAAACTAAGTAATAGTCCAAGAAATGGGCCAAAAATCGGCCCAAACTGCGATTGATATGACATACATGTAAGCGCACCTTGGGGTTCAACAACTATGGAAATCTCTTCGGGACCCCAAAACGGTGAGTAATAGTCCACGAAACGAGTCAGAATCGACAAAAACCATGAGTGTTGATGACCGATACGTAAACGCACCCCGGGGTTTGTTAATCAGGGAAAGCACTCCGGGACCCCAAAACAGTGAGTAATAGTCCATGAAACGGGCCAGAATCCGCCAAAACTGCGAGTGCCACAAAACGAGCCCGAATCGGCCGAAACTGTGAGTGTTGATGATCGACACGTAAACGCACCCTGGGGTTTGTTAATTGCGCAAGTCACACCGGGACCCCAAACAGTGAGTAATAGTCCACGAAACGGGCCAGAATCGGCCACAACTGTGAGTGTTCATGACCGACACGTAAACGCATTTTGGGGTTCAACAACTATGGAAATCGCTTCGGGACCCCTAAATGTTGAGTAATAGTCCTCGAATCGCGTCAGAATTGGCCAAAACTGTGAGTGTTGAGGACAGACACGCAAACGCACCCCGGGAATTGTCAATCATGGAAATCGCTCTGGGTCGCCAAAATGGTGAATAATCGTGCACGAAATGGACCAGAGTCGACCA
>NW_025301027.1:0-896 GCF_018294505.1 Triticum aestivum
AGGACAACAGACAGAGCTAGACGTGTTCTAACGCAGCGCTAGGCGATACTGGCGAAGGGGGAAACATCCGGGAAAGTCTTCCCGGTTCCGGACGTCTGTCAGACAGTTGAACCGGAGAGGAAAGTTTGCAGGTTCGATAGGTTAGGGGTGTGTGGCGGACGAACGGACTGCGTATCCGGATTCGTCTCGTCGTTCTGAGCAACTTTCATGTTGAAATTATTTTAATCCGAGTTACGGATTAAAAGATATGATTTTCTAAAGTATTTATTAATTTCTGGAATTTAATTAAATATTTAAATTAATTCGAAAAACAGATTAATGACATCAGCATGATGTCATGCTGACATCAGCAGTCAACGTTGACTGTTGACCAAGTCAACCTGACATGTGGGTCCAGGGGGACCCACCTGTCATCCTCTAATTAAGTTAATTAGGATTAGGTTAACTTAACTATAACTTGATTAGTTAATTGAATTAATTAACCCGAATTAATTAACTTAAGTAATTACTTAATTAATTAATTATTTATTTATTTATTTATTTATTTATTTATTTTTTTAATCATTCCTGTGGTGTAGGGCCCTCCTGTCATAGGCATAGGGGGCCAACCGGGCGGGGCGCTAGCGGGCGTGGCCGCGGGCGCCCGAATGGGCTCGAGCCCGAGAGGGCGCTGGGCAGCACGGGGCACACCGGCGCCGGCGGCCAGATCCACTCGCCGGACGCGGGGTAAGCGGCAGCCAGCGAGGGGGGGGGTTCGGGAGGAACGCCGGCGAGCAGAGAGGAGGGCGCCGAGCGCCTGAACGGAACGGCACTGCCCGAGCGGGCACTGCGGGCTGGGGCCGGCGGTAGGGGGGTAGTGGCAGGAGGAGGCCACGGCGGAGCGAGCTCCGGCGCGG
>NW_025301028.1:0-896 GCF_018294505.1 Triticum aestivum
AAGGGGGGGCTTGCCTGATTGCTCTGGCAAGAAGGAGGGGTCGTCAACTCCGTAGTCGAACTGGGCAGCAGCAGCGTCGGTCTCGTAGTCTACGGGAGAGAAGAGGGGGAAGAAACAATGAATACAATGCAAACAAATGCATATCGATGCATGACATGACAAGTAACGATGCTAGGTGCGCCCAATCGCGGTAGTTGGTGATACCGACGAAGGGGGGAAACATCCGGGAAAGTATTCCCGGTGTTTCGCGTTTTCGGACAGATGAACCGGAGGGGAAAAGTTGCGAGTTCGATAGGTTAGGGGTGTGTGGCGGACGAGCGGACTGCGTATCCGGAATCGTCTCGTCGTTCTGAGTAACTTTCATGTTGAAAATATTTTAATCCGAGTTACGGATTAAAAGATATGATTTTCTAAAGATTTTATTAATTTCTAGAATTTAACTAATTATTTAATTTAACCCGAAAATGGAATTATGACATCAGCATTATGTCAGGGTGATGTCAGCAGTCAACTAGTCAGTTGACCTAGTCAAACTGACATGTGGGTCCCACTGTCATTGTCTGTTAACTAATTAACCATGTTAATTAGATTAATTAATAGATTAGTTAGGTTAGTTATTTAATTAGGTTTATTAAACATAATTAATTAAGTTAATTAATTAATTAATTAATTAATTAATTTAATTATATTTTTATTATTATTAATATATTTTTTTATCTCCTTTTTTTTGACGTTCTGGGTTGGGCCCCAATTGTCATGGGGCCAGGGGAGCCTATGCGGGCGTGCGGTTACGGGCGCCGCCCGAACGAGCACTCGCCCGCAGGGCGGGACGAGGCCGCCGGGGCACCAACGGCGCGGCACGCCGGGGCGGCCAACCGGGGCCACGGCGGGCGGAG
>NW_025301029.1:0-896 GCF_018294505.1 Triticum aestivum
AACTAGCTCTATAAGCTTGTAATAATAATTTTACACTAGAGTTGAACTAGCTCTATAAGCTTGTACAAATAATTTTACACTAGAGTTGACTAGCTCTATAGTCTAGTACAAATAATTGTACACTAGAGTTGAACTAGCTCTATAAGCTAGTTCAAATAATTTTACACTAGAGTTGAACTAGCTCAATAGCCTAGTACAAATAATTTTACACTAGAGTTGAACTAGCTCTATAAGCTAGTTCAAATAATTTTACACTAGAGTTGAACTAGCTCAATAGCCTAGTACAAATAGTTTTACACTAGAATTGAACTAGCTCTATAAGCTTGTAATAATAATTTTACACTAGAGTTGAACTAGCTCTATAAGCTAGTTCAAATAATTTTACACTAGAATTGAACAAGTTCTATAAGCTAGTTCAAATACTTTTACACTTGAGTTGAACTAGCTCTATACGCTTGTACAAATAATTTACAGTAGAGTTGAACTAGGTCTATAAGCTAGTTCAAATAATTTTACACTAGAGTTGAACTAGCTCTATAGCCTAGTACAAATAATTTTACACTAGAGTTGACTAGCTCTATAGTCTAGTACAAATAATTTTACACTAGAGTTGAACTAGCTCTATAAGCTAGTTCAAATAATTTTACACTAGAGTTGAACTAGCTCTATAAGCTTGTACAAATAATTTTACACTAGAGTTGACTAGCTCTATTGTCTAGTACAAATAATTTTACACTAGAGTTCAACTAGCTCTATAAGCTAGTTCAAATATCTTTTACACTAGAGTTGAACTAGCTCTATAAGCTAGTTCAAATAATTTTACACTAGAGTTGAACTAGCTCTATAAGCTTGTACAAATAATTTTACACTAGAGTTGACTAGCTCTATAGTCTAGT
>NW_025301030.1:0-896 GCF_018294505.1 Triticum aestivum
GATTTTTCTGATCATTTTTCATATATTATTTGTCCAATTTGGAGTTACAGAATAAAAGTTATGAATTTTTGAAGTTTAAATAATATTCTGGAATTTCCAGATTTAATTTAAATCCAGAAATTCAATTACTGCGTCAGCCTGACATCATAGTGACATCAGCAGGTCAACAGGGCTGGCTCGGGTCAAACCTGACGTGTGGGGTCCACACGTCAGTGTCACAGGGGCTAATCCCGCGTTGACCCCGGGCTGGTTAGCTTTGACTAAGCCCTGGGGCCCACTTGTCAGCGTCAGTAGGTGGTGGATTAGTGGTTAATCAACTAGGCCACGTCAGCTCGCCGGAGTTCTGGCCGGCGGCGACCAACAGTGCGGCGGCGATAGTGGTTTTGGTCGTTTCGGCCACCAAATGGAACGCGGCGACCACCGGAGTGAAGCTGAGGATGACCCGCGGCTCTTGGCGGAGTCCGTTGGGGTCGGGGTGGCCGGAGTCGACGGCGGCGAGCTCGGTTGCGGCCGCCGAGGTTCGGTCGTGCACGGGAGTGGTGCTGGAGCTCGAAGTCGAGCAGAGTGAGGCGCTAGGGATGCTCTACTGGTTCTTGCGAACGTGTTGGACTCGCCAGGGTGACCAAATGGTCACCGGAGCTGCGTCGACGGCGAGCTCGGCGACGGCGGGGGTTCGGCCGTGGTGGAGATGCAGCTACGGTGAGGGAACGAGGGGGAGAAGAGGGGGAAACGACTCGGGGGCTCACCGCGGTTGCAGTGGGCGTCGAAGCGGGCTCGGGGACGCGTCGGAGACGACGAATTTGACGGCGACGGTGGTCGGAGTCCGAAGAGGGGAACGGCGACGTGGCGGCGATGCAGGGCTTCCGGGGACTCGTGGAGCGGTGGGGAGGAAGAGG
>NW_025301031.1:0-896 GCF_018294505.1 Triticum aestivum
GATTGAAAAATGATGATGTGGCTTTGAATGGTGCATTTTGAACACACAAAAAGTCGGGAGTTCAAATAAGTTTTAAAAAATGAAATCCCTTTGTAACAGACGAGTTTCCGTATGAAATCCTGATACTTTGAAAGAGATTGTCCGTTTTGTACACGAAGTGCATCCAGTTTTTGCCGTAACCCTCTCAACTTTCTTGCACATGCTATGTGGATGAAATGATGATACCATGCCAACTTTCAACCTTTTCAGAGTTCATTTGAAATGCTTTTCAATTTTAGGGTCGTATAGCTCAAAATAATTAGTAAATGCATGAAAAATAACAAATGAAGTCAGAAAGGATTGAAAAATGATGATGTGGCTTTGAATGGTGCATTTTGAACACACAAAAAGTCAGGAGTTCAAATAAGTTTTAAAAAATGAAATCCCTTTGTAACATATGAGTTTCCGGATGAAATCTTGATACTTTGAAAGAGATTGTCCGTTTTGTAGACGAAGTGCATCCAGTTTTTGCCGTAACACTCTCAACTTTCTTGCAGATACTATGTGGATGAAATGATGATACCATGCCAACTTTCAACCTTTTCAGAGTTCATTTCAAATGCTTTTCAATTTTAGGGTCTTATAGCTCAAAATAATTAGTAAATGCATGAAAAATTACAAATGAAGTCAGAAAGGATTCAAAAATGATGATATGGCTTTGAATGGTGCGTTTTGAACACACAAAAAGTCAGAAGTTCAAATAAGTTTAAAAAATGAAAGCCCTTTGTTACAGACGAGTTTCCGGATGAAATCCTGATACTTTAAAGAGATTGTCCGTTTTGTACACGAAGTGCATCCAGTTTTTGCCGTAACCCTCTCAACTTTCTTGCACATGCTATGTGGATGAAATGATGATA
>NW_025301032.1:0-896 GCF_018294505.1 Triticum aestivum
GCCACAACTGTGAGTGTTCATGACCGACACGTAAACGCATTTTGGGGTTCAACAACTATGGAAATCGCTTCGGGCCCCTAAATGTTGAGTAATAGTCCTCGAATCGCGTCAGAATTGGCCAAAACTGTGAGTGTTGAGGACAGACACGCAAACGCACCCCGGGAATTGTCAATCATGGAAATCGCTCTGGGACGCCAAAATGGTGAATAATCGTGCACGAAATGGACCAGAGTCGACCAAAATTGTGTGTTGATGACTGACATGTAAACGCAGCACGGAGTTCGTCAATCGTGGAAATCACTGGGGGACGCCCAAAACTAATTAATAGTGCAAGAAACGGGCCAAAATCGGCCCAAACTGCGATCGTTGATGATCGACACGTAAGCGCACCATGGGGTTCAACAACCATGGAAATCGCTTTGGGGCCCCAAAACGGTGAGTAATAGTCGACGAAACGGGCCAGAAGCGGCCCAAAATGCGAGTGTTGCGAACCGACACATGAACGCACCCCGGTGTTCATCAATCATGGAAATCACGCCGGGACGCCAAAACGGAGTAATAGTCCAAGAAACGGGCCAGAATTGGCAAAAACTATGAATGTTGATGACAGACACGTAAGTGCACCTTGGAGTTCAACAACCATGGAAATCGCTCTGGGACCCCAAAGCGGCGAGTAATAGTGCACGGAACGGACCAGAATCGGCCAAAATTGTGAGTGTTGATGACCGAAACGTAAACGCACAACGGGGTTCGTAAATTGTGGAAATCACTCCAGGACCCCCGAAACTAAGTAATAGTCCAAGAAATGGGCCAAAAATCGGCCCAAACTGCGATTGTTGATGACATACATGTAAGCGCACCTTGGGGTTCAACAACTATGGAAATCTCTTCGGGAC
>NW_025301033.1:0-896 GCF_018294505.1 Triticum aestivum
TCCAGTATCTCATCCATATCTAGGATTGGGTCAAAGTAGTTGTATTCCGCAGATCAAATTGCTACTCCAGCTTTTGTTCTGCTCTACCTTGGAGTATTACATATTTTATATCGAGATTGTTATAGGAATTGCACACCATCCTATGAACTCTTGGTACAGTGATACTTCTTGCCATCATTGTTCATTCCTCGGTTCCTGTGTTATTGTCACCGGAATGCCGACAAATGAATCATGGTGTGTGAAATCAATACTGCTAGCAACTCTGTTGCTTGGTAGTTAAAGGATAATAATTTCATTCTTAGTATGTTGGTTTTCGAATCATCCTTCTAAGACTGATCGTGCTACCTAGTCCTTATTTCGATGCACCCTTCGATTGATGAGTTAGGGTCTTGTCAAGTCCTCACTCAATTGATCATGTCGTCTTGCCCTCAAAAGCAAGATTGTTCTCGAGCTTAGTAACACACCGGTGGTTCGTGACTTTCCAAATATCTTCTTGGAGGTGTTACCGGGTTGTCACCTGACCGCTATGTTGAGTTCGTGATCAAGTTGGTTTCTTGTGAACCACCTTCTCTCCAAGAATCGGTGTTAGATATCCCTGAGCTAGTTGGTTAAGCTAGACAACAACTTGGAGAGTTGGAAGATAAAAGCTTGTCTGACTTAGTTCGTTCCAGAGGGATATTCTTGTGTAGTGTGTGTTGAAGAAAGATGATATCTTCATCGATTGGTCCTTGTGATCAGTTGCTGGACCTATTGTCTTATCAATCCTTTGATTTGAGTGTGGGCTATCGTCAAATCAAATCAGTACCAACGATGCTCGTAATGTTGTCTTATTCGTGGTTGATTCCTCGAGCATACACCATTACATCTTTGGTCTGACCAATGCTATCACCGTGTTC
>NW_025301034.1:0-895 GCF_018294505.1 Triticum aestivum
AAAGAAAGAAGAAAGAATATGTTTTGGAATTCATTAATATTTTTTTGTTTTGATGAATTTTTTTGTGTCTAATAAAATCAATTTTTTGAAATACACGAAAAAATGAAATGAAATGAAAAAGAAAAAATGAAATGAAAAAGAAAAGAAAAAAAGGATAAAAACAGGAAAAGAAAAAATGAAATGAAATGAAAAAGAAAAGAAAAAAGAGTGTGGCCAGCACCCCCCGCCCTGCACATGGGCCATCCCGACCCCACATATATTCGTCTCCATCCGCATCCCTGGACAAACCCTAGCTAGTCTACTCCAAGCTCTGTTCGGACAATTTGTTTATACGGAGAGGGGCGGCGAGGGGGGCGGCGATGCGCGCGGTGTTTTTTTAGGGATCGAGAGGGGACGGCGAGGGTTATAAATGTGTTGTCCTTGCCTCCCCTCTCCGTGACGCCGTCGTCTGCCGCCCCGTCTCGCGCTCTACCGCGACACCCTCTCCCACCCCTTCCTCGGCCCCTCCTTTCGCCACCGCCCTTTCGCCACCGCCACCGCCACCGCCCCCCTTCTTCACTTAATTAATTTGTTTTTACTACATGTTTTCAGGACTGACATAATGGCGGACGATAGAGCTGACCCGATTATGGACAACTATGATCCGGACGGTGAAGCACATATGTTCGGCATCATAAACGGCGATATTCTATATGTGCCGACCGGAGAAGAAGAAGATGATATCTCTTCTTATCTGAACCTTGACGGTGAAGATGAAGGGCGCCGTCAGCAAGATGATGCCGAACAAACGTCGATAAACGACGATCTTCAAATGGAAGTAGCAACCACCTCCGGCGCCGAGGTATATATATACATTGAGCCTCTGGTGATACAAACTAACTGATTTGAATAAATA
>NW_025301035.1:0-895 GCF_018294505.1 Triticum aestivum
CTAAAAATACAAATAATATATCAAAAAATTAAGAAAAATAAAACTAATTCAATTCAAAATGTTAAAAATACAAGTAATATATCAAAAAATTCAGAAAAATAAAACTAATTCAATTCAAAATTTTATACGCCTAGGCAGGAGTATGACTAAATCACTCCAAATTTCATGTATCATCAGCGGTATCTCGAATCATTCGAAAATGGACACCAAACACATCACGGGTAATATAATTCACATGATCCATTCAACAAAGTTTGGTACAATAAATTATTACACATCATTTCTTCCCTTGTGTCCCTGCTTGCTTACGATTGTGCCGTATCCATGGAGCATCCTCATCATTTAACTTAATGCTTGGGTCGGTGTTCACTTTGAAGGACGGAATTTCAGCAAACATATTATAATCTTCTGACATGTCTGTCTTGTCCTCCACTCCCACGATGTTTCTTTTCCCTGAAAGAACAATGTGGCGCTTTGGATCATCACATGATGTACTGATCGTTTTCTTATCTTTCCGTTTCCTCGGTTTGCTACTCATGTCCTTCACATAGAAAACCTGAGCGACATCTTTCGCTAGGACGAATGGTTCGTCAAGGTAACCAAGATTGTTGAAATCCACCATTGTCATTCCGTATTGCTGGTCCACCTTTACCCCACCTCCTGTTAGCTTGAACCATTTGCACCGGAACAAAGGGACCTTAAAGGAGGGTCCATAGTCAAGTTCCCATATCTCCTCTATGTAACCATAATATGTGACCTTTTGCCCATTCTCGGTTGCTGCATCAAAGCGGACACCACTGTTTTGGTTGGTGCTCTTTTTATCTTGGGCGATCGTGTAAAATGTATTCCCATTTATCTCGTACCCTTGGAAAGTCGTTATAGTCGAAGATGGTGT
>NW_025301036.1:0-895 GCF_018294505.1 Triticum aestivum
AGGCCAGGGGATCGGGGCGGCACCGAGAAGAAGCGCCGCGGCGTCGCGCTGGCGGGGGAGGCAGGCAGACGAGCTGGTGGCGTGGCGCTCCGGCCGTGCGCGCGCGCCGGCCACACGCCTGGCCGACTGGCGCCAGGAGGACGACAGCGGTGGTGGGCTGGGCTGGCTTGCTGGGCCGCACAGGGAGGAGCCCAGGTAAGCTCCTCCTGTTATTTCTTTTTCTGTTTTCTAATTTCTGACATTTGTTTTGATTTAAATAATATATTAAATCATTTATTTAACTTATGCCAATTTTTGCAGGAGCCATATATATTATTCCAGAGCTCTTTTATAAATGGCATAATATTTGGGCATATATTAATATATATAATTAATATATTTCCAATGCAAATACTTATGCATTAATTCCAAATGCCCAAAATAAATGTCCATGAGCCACTAAAAATATTGGTTTGATTTTTATCTCTGTCCAATATTTTCAGAGAGCAACATGAGCATTTTCTTGGATCCTTTTGGAGAAATTTTTATTTGGGTCATTTTCAAAATGGTTCTGAGGGTTTCACAGATCCCCATTTCAAGTTTCTGATGAAAGAGTAAACATGATGCAACACTCTAATGCATGACTAGCTAGGGTGTGACACTTAGCTGCAGTCCAGTACTCGCCTAAGTGTTTGAAAATCCTACCGAGTGGTGAGCCAGCCTCCGACTCGGAGGCTTAGCTGCAGTCCAGTACTCGCCTAAGTGTGAAAAATCCTACCGAGTGGAGAGCGACCCTCCCACTCGGGGGCTTAGCTGCAGTAGAGTACTCGCCTAAGCTTGAAGATCCTACCGAGTGGAGAGCGACCCTCCCACTCAGAGGCTTAGCTGCAGTCCAGTACTTGCCTAAGTTTGAAAA
>NW_025301037.1:0-895 GCF_018294505.1 Triticum aestivum
TCTATAAGCATGTACAAATAATTTTAGACTAGAGTTGAACTAGCTCTATAAGCTAGTTCAAATAATTTTACACTAGAGTTGAACTAGCACTATAAGCTAGGTCAAATAATTTGACACTAGAGTTGAACTAGCTCTATAAGATAGTTCAAATAATTTTAGTCTAGAGTTGAACTAGCTCTATAGCCTAGTACAAATAATTTTACACTAGAGTTGAACTAGCTCTATAGCCTAGAACAAGTAATTTTACACTAGAGTTGAACTAGCTCTATAAGCTTGTACAAATAATTTTACACTAGAGTTGAACTAGCTCTATAAGCTAGTTCAAATAATTTTACACTACAGTTGAACTAGCTCTATAGCCTAGTACAAATAATTTTAGACTAGAGTTGAACTAGCTCTGTAAGCTAGTTCAAACAATTTTACACTAGAGTTGAACTAGGTCTATAAGCTTGTACAAATAATTTTAGACTAGAGTTGAACTAGCTCTATAAGCTAGTTCAAATAATTTTACACTAGAGTTGACTAGCTCTATAGTCTAGTACAAATAATTTCATACTAGAGTTGAACTAGCTCTATAGGCTAGTACAAATAATTTTACACTTGAGTTGAACTAGCTCTATAAGCTTGTACAAATAATTTTAGACTAGAGTTGAACTACCTCTATAAGCTAGTTCAAATAATTTTACACTAGAGTTGAACTAGCACTATAAGCTAAGTCAAATAATTTTACACTAGAGTTGAACTAGCTCTATAAGCTAGTTCAAATAATTTTACACTAGAGTTGAACTAGCTCTATAAGCTAGTTCAAATACTATTAAAATGGAGTTGAACTAGCTCTATAGCCTAGTACAAGTAATTGTACACTAGAGTTGAACTAGCTCTATAAGCTAGTTCA
>NW_025301038.1:0-895 GCF_018294505.1 Triticum aestivum
TGATCATGGAGCCCCAAGATGGAGATCAAAGGAGCTATGTGATATTGGCCATATCATGTCACGTTTATTATTTGATTGCATGTGATGTTTATCATGTTTTGCATCTTGTTTACTTAGAACGACGGTAGTAAATAAGATGATCCCTCACAATAATTTCAAGAAGTGTTCCCCCTAACTGTGCACCGTTGCGACAGTTCGCTGTTTCAAAACACCACGTGATGATCGGGTGTTTTATTCAGACGTTCACATACAACGGGTGTAAGATAGATTTACACATGCAAACACTTAGGTTGACTTGACGAGCCTAGCATGTACAGACATGGCCTCGGAACACAGAAGACCGAAAGGTCGAGCATGAGTCGTATAGAAGATACGATCAACATGAAGATGTTCACCGATGTTGACTAGTCCGTCTCACGTGATGATCGGACACGGTCTAGTTTAACTTGGATCATGTAATACTTAGATGACCAGAGGGATGTCTAATCTAAGTGGGAGTTCACTAATAATTTGATTAGTTGAACTTAATTATCATGAACATAGTCTAAAATCTTTGCAATATGTCTTGTAGATCAAATGGCCAACGTAGTCCTCAACTTCAACGCGTTCCTAGAGAAAACTAAGCTGAAAGACGATGGCAGCAACTATACGGACTGGGTCCGGAACCTGAGGATCATCCTCATAGCTGCCAAGAAAGATTATGTCCTACAAGCACCGCTTGGTGACGCACCCGTTCTCCCTGCGGAACAAGACGTTATGAACGCTTGGCAGGCACGTTTCGATGACTACTCCCTCGTTCAGTGCGGCATGCTTTACAGCCTAGAGCCGGGGCTCCAAAAGCGTTTTGAGAGACATGGAGCATATGAGATGTTCGAAGAGCTGAAAATGGTTTTCC
>NW_025301039.1:0-895 GCF_018294505.1 Triticum aestivum
GGATCCGGTGCTTTAGTGCTGGTATGATCGCATCCGACATGTTACCCCCGGCTTCATCCCTTATGCTTCCCACTCCCACGTCTGCTACAAAGACGGCCGTACATTCTTACTATCATTACAACCGTCGCCTACTAATGGATAATGCCCTATACTACTTACTCTCTCGCTCAACTACGAAGACGAGTTTACCACGATTTCCACCCCTCCCTCTATACCGCAGCAACACGTATTTTACACCCCTTTCAGAACGCGCTTTTCGCGCCCCAACTCTCCCTAGACGCGTGACAAATGAGCTCCGAGCTAAAACATATCGCAAATGTCAAAAATATGATGACAGGCTTAATATATATCACGCACGTGCGTTCTGTTCCTCACGTACGTACAAAAATAATTAAAAAAGGGAATGCAACACGAGGACTTCCCAGGAGGTCACCCATCCTAGTACTACTCTCGCCCAAGCACGCTTAACTTCAGAGTTCTGATGGGATCCGGTGCTTTAGTGCTGGTATGATCGCATCCGACATGTTACCCCCGGCTTCATCCCTTATGCTTCCCACTCCCACGTCTGCTACAAAGACGGCCGTACATTCTTACTATCATTACAACCGTCGCCTACTAATGGATAATGCCCTATACTACTTACTCTCTCGCTCAACTACGAAGACGAGTTTACCACGATTTCCACCCCTCCCTCTATACCGCAGCAACACGTATTTTACACCCCTTTCAGAACGCGCTTTTCGCGCCCCAACTCTCCCTAGACGCGTGACAAATGAGCTCCGAGCTAAAACATATCGCAAATGTCAAAAATATGATGACAGGCTTAATATATATCACGCACGTGCGTTCTGTTCCTCACGTACGTACAAAAATAATTAAAAAAGGGAATGCAACA
>NW_025301040.1:0-895 GCF_018294505.1 Triticum aestivum
CGGATCCCATCAGAACTCCGAAGTTAAGCGTGCTTGGGCGAGAGTAGTACTGGGATGGGTGACCTCCTGGGAAGTCCTCGTGTTGCATTCCCTTTTTAATTTTTTTGCACCGCGTGCAAAACAAAACGCACGAGCGCGACGTATGTTTAGCACGTTTTATTATTTTGCACGTTTACGGTAAGTTTTAGCTCGCTGCTCATTATTCACGCGTCTAGCGGCGGCAAGCGTGTTCTGAAAGGGGTCGAAACCATGGTAAATAGGCACTGGTGCAGTTGAACCGTGGTAAAACTCGTCTCCGTAGTTGAGCAGGAGCGGCCAAAGGAATGTGCAATCGTGTGTGTAGTGGAGCTGGGAGGGGCAAGCATAAGGGACGAAGACGGGGGTAACATGTTGGATGCGATAATACCAGCACTAAAGCACCGGATCCCATCAGAACTCCGAAGTTAAGCGTGCTTGGGCGAGGATGGGTGACCTCCTGGGAAGTCCTCGTGTTGCGTTCCCTTTTTAATTTTTTTGCACCGCGTGCAAAACAAAACGCACGAGCGCGACGTATGTTTAGCACGTTTTATTATTTTGCACGTTTACGGTAAGTTTTAGCTCGCTGCTCATTATTCACGCGTCTAGCGGCGGCAAGCGTGTTCTGAAAGGGGTCGAAACCATGGTAAATAGGCACTGGTGCAGTTGAACCGTGGTAAAACTCGTCTCCGTAGTTGAGCGGGAGCGGCCAAAGGAATGTGCAATCGTGTGTGTAGTGGAGCTGGGAGGGGCAAGCATAAGGGACGAAGACGGGGGTAACATGTCAGATGCGATCATACCAGCACTAAAGCACCGGATCCCATCAGAACTCCGAAGTTAAGCGTGCTTGGGCGAGAGTAGTACTAGGATGGGTGACCTC
>NW_025301041.1:0-895 GCF_018294505.1 Triticum aestivum
GGCCGCGCCCCACGCCGCCGCGGGCTGCCGGCGCCGCCCCGCCGCCTCCACGTCGTCCTCTCCTCCGGCCCCGGCCTCTCCCCGCTGCTCCGGCCGCCGTCCCCACCATTTCCGGCAAGTCCCCAGTGAACCTCGGCTTCCGTGCTCCGGCGGTGAACAGTAACCGCGAGATCTGGATCCAGATCTGATTTCGAACGGTTGACTTTTATCCTCGAAACCCTAGTTTTTCGTGCTACCTTTGACTGCTTGTATCTCCGCAACCGTAGATCCGTTTTAGGCGTATGATATATCAAAATCTTCCACTCGACATGTACATCATTTCATTCCATTGCATCATTTGCATTTGAGGTCATCTTGATACCCAAAATTCTGTTAGAAAGAGGCTTCGTGAGTTAAATTGCAGATCCGTTAGTTCATCATGCACTTTTGTCATTTTTGCTATATTTAATCCGTGCATGATATGCCTGTGCCCCTTTGGGGTGTATTGTGAAGCATTTTGTCTTCTTTCCAGAGGTGCCACCCATGCATTTTTAGGATGTGTGTGTTGTCTTGTGCAAGCTTGCGAAGAGAGGTACCTGAGATTGCAGATTTCAGGGACTTAGTGATTTTCACTAAGTCTGAGATATTTTAGTTCATGATGCTATATGTCCAGCTTGTTTCCTAATGATCCGTGCCTCTTTTGAGGATGATCAGTAAGGGAGTTTTGATATTTATGTTATGCTCTATCCATCCATGTCTTTATTTGCATTTGTGGAGTGCTCTAGGTTGACTCAATCGAGCTCAACTTTTGCTTCGTTGTTAATCCGGGCAGATCGTCAACTTGTTTGCGATTTAGCCGATGCTACCGTTAGTGTTCCATGCATGTTATGCCTTCGTTCTTGCCATGTGTAGCTAG
>NW_025301042.1:0-895 GCF_018294505.1 Triticum aestivum
CAACACGCAAGCACACCTTGGGGTTCGACAAAAATGGAAATCTCTTTGGGACCCCAAAACGGTGAGTAATAGTCCACGAAACGGGTCGGAATCAACAAAACCTGCGAGTGTTGATGACCGACACGTAAACGCACCCAGAGGTTCGTCAATCGTGGAAATCACTCCGGGACCCCAAAACAGTGAGTAATAGTCCATGAGACGGCCAGAATTGGCCAAAATTGTGAGTGTTGATGACCGACACATAAACGCACCCCCGGGGTTCATCAATCGTGGAAATCACATCGGGACCCCAAAACTGAGTAATAATCCAAGAAACGGGCCAGAATCGGCCAAAACTGCGAGACTTGACGACCAACACGAAAGCACACCTTGGGGTTCGACAACAATGGAAATCGCTTTAGGACCCTAAAACGGTGAGTAATAATCCACGAAAGGGACATAATCGACAAAAACCGCGGTTGTTGATGACCGAAACATAAATGCACCAGGGGTTCGTCAATCGTGGAAATCCCCCCGGGACCCGTAACTGCGAGTAATAGTCCACAAAACGGGCCAGAATCGGCCAAAACTGCGAGTGTTGATGAACGACACGTAAGTGCATCTTTGGGTTCAACAACTATGGAAATCGCTTCGGGACCCCAAAAAGGTGAGTGATAGTCCACGAAACGGGTCAGAATTGGCCAGAACTATGAGTGTTGACGACGGGCACGTAAACGCACCCCCGGGATCGTGAATCGTGGAAATCGCTCTGGGACCCCAAAACGGTGAGTAATAGTCCATGAGACGGACCAGAATTGGGCAAAATGGTGATAACCGACACATAAACGCACCCCGGGGATCGCAAATCGTGTAAATCGCTCTAGGACCCCAAAACGGTGAGTAATAGTGCACCAAA
>NW_025301043.1:0-895 GCF_018294505.1 Triticum aestivum
GATTGAAAAATGATGATGTGGCTTTGAATGGTGCATTTTGAACACACACAAAGTCAGGAGTTCAAATAAGTTTTAAAAAATGAAATCCCTTTGTAACAGACGAGTTTCCGGATGAAATCCTGATACTTTGAAAGATATTGTCCGTTTTGTACACGAAGTGCATCCAGTTTTTGCCGTAACCCTCTCAACTTTCTTGCACATGCTATGTGGATGAAATGATGATATCATGCCAACTTTCAACCTTTTCAGAGTTCATTTGAAATGCTTTTCAATTTTAGGGTCTTATAGCTCAAAATAATTAGTAAATGGATGAAAAAGAACAAATGAAGCCAGAAAGGATTGAAAAATGATGATGTGGCTTTGAATGGTGCATTTTGAACACACACAAAGTCAGGAGTTCAAATAAGCTTTAAAAAATGAAATCCCTTTGTAACAGACGAGTTTCCGGATGAAATCCTGATACTTTGAAAGAGATTGTCCGTTTTGTACACGAAGTGCATCCAGTTTTTGCCGTAACCCTCTCAACTTTCTTGCACATGCTATGTGGATGAAATGATGATATCATGCCAACTTTCAACCTTTTCAGAGTTCATGTGAAATGCTTTTCAATTTTAGGGTCTTATAGCTCAAAGTAATTAGTAAATGCATGAAAAATAACCAATGAAGCCAGAAAGGATTGAAAAATGATGATGTGGATTTGAATGGTGCATTTTGAACACACACAAAGTCAGGAGTTCAAATAAGTTTTAAAAAATGAAATCCCTTTGTAACAGACGAGTTTCCGGATGAAATCCTGATACTTTGAAAGAGATTGTCCGTTTTGTACACGAAGTGCATCCAGTTTTTGCCGTAACCCTCTCGACTTTCTTGCACATGCTATGTGGATGAAATGATG
>NW_025301044.1:0-895 GCF_018294505.1 Triticum aestivum
TTTCCCCCTCTCCTCCCCCTCGTTCCCCCACCGTAGCCTCCTCCCCACCACGGCCGAACCTCCGCCGTCGCCGAGCTCGCCGTCGACGCACTCCGGTGACCATTTGGTCACCCCGGCGAGTCCAACGAGTTCGCAAGACCCCGTAGAGCATCCCTAGCGCCTCGCTTCGCTCGACTTCGAGCTCCAACCCTGTTCCCGTGCACGACCGAACCCCGGCGGCCGCAGCCGAGCTCGCCGCCGTCGACTCCGGCCACCCCGACCCCAACGGACTCCGCCAAGAGCTGCGGGTTGTCCTCAGCTCCACTCCGGTGGTCTCCGCGGTTCATTTGGTGGCCGAAATGGCAAAAACCACTTCCGCCGCCGCGTCGGGCTCGCCGGCGGCTAAACGCCGGCAGCCGACTTTGACTTCGACCACGGGTGGGCCCTGGTTGACTCCCCTGAGTCAATGACAGGTGGGGCCCAGCCCTGCTAATTATACAGGATTAGTTTTAATTAAATCTTAATTAAAATAATCACCCTGACATGCGGGACCCACTGTCAGGTTTGACCCAGACCTGTTCCGTTGACCTGCTGACGTCAGGCTGACGCAGTAATTGATTTTCTGGATTTAAATTAAATCAGGAAATTCCAGAATATTATTTAAACTTCAAAAATTCATAACTTTTATTCTGTAACTCCAAATTGGACAAATTATATATGAAAAATGATCAGAAAAATCCAATCTATCCATCTGTACTATTTTCATGCATGATCAAACAAGTTAAATTGATGTTTTAAGCAGAACAAGGAAAAGCACTTAAAGAGGCCATGTTTGAGTTTGAAATTTGAATCTTTGATTCAAATTTGTTCAAACCCTTCTGGTTTTAGTTGCATTAGCCCAACACACTCATATTGC
>NW_025301045.1:0-895 GCF_018294505.1 Triticum aestivum
GGGATCAAGGGCAAACTAGCTCCTCGCTATATTGGCCCATTCACTATTCTCGAAAGGCGTGGAAAAGTGGCATACCAACTGGAGCTACCGCCGAACCTTTCTCAGGTTCACGATGTGTTCCATGTGTCACAGCTCCGCCGTTGCTTCAAGGATCCAATCCGAGCTGTGGATCATGAAGTGCTCGAATTGCAGCAAGACCTCTCCTATAAGGAACATCCGGTCCGCATTCTCGACCAAGCTGAACGCCGCACACGTCAGAAGGCGATCAAGTTTCTCAAAGTCCAGTGGTCGCACCATTCTGAAGATGAGGCCACTTGGGAACGAGAGGATCGTCTGCGCGAAGAATACCCCGCACTGTTTCCTTCTACCTCCTAAATCTCGGGACGAGATTTCTTGTAGTGGAGGAGATTTGTAACACCCCGAGAATCATGCTACAGTAACTCCCTGTGATTAAGCTAATCATGTTGCTAAACAGGGCTTGATCACAATTGCCTCAAATTTCTTTTCAAACTCCTAGTTCAAACTTCAATTAAAATCAAAGTGGAAAATAAAAGTTTTCAAAAATTTGAACAAAAATGTTCGGTGGGTGCCAAATAATGCACTGGTAATTATGGTGGAGAAAACACATTTTTATAAAATATCTAAATACATTTAAATGAAATAAAACAGAAAAGAAAATAAACAAATAAAAAGAAAACAGAAAACAGAACAGACAACAAAAAAAAAGAGAGAGAAGGCCCTTCCCCCCCCACTGGACCGCTGGCCCAACTGGGCCGACCCCCGGCCCAGCCGGCCAAACCACCTCTCCCCCTCGCCCCCTTCCCTGTTCCCCCGACCGGGGTCGGAACAGGGGCCGTCCCCGCCGCACCCCCTCGCCGGCGACGGGGAGGATAAG
>NW_025301046.1:0-895 GCF_018294505.1 Triticum aestivum
GTGTACAAAATGGACAATCTCTTTCGAAGTATCAGGGTTTCGGACGAAAACTCATCTGTTACATCGGCAATTCAAAATTTTAATAACTTATTACAACTCTGGACGTTTTTTGCATTCAGCATGCACCATTCAAAGCCACGTAATCAACTTTTAACCCTTTGTGACATAATTTGCTATTTTTAATGCATTTACTGATTTGTTTTGAGCAAAGTGGCCCTGCAATTGAAAAGCTCTACAAATGAACTCTCAAAAGGTTTAAAATTGGCATGGAATCATCATTTCACCCGCATAGCATCTGCAAAAAAGTTGAGAGGGTCACCGCAAAAACTGGATGCACTTCGTGTGCAAACTGGACAATCTCTTTCGAAGTATCATGGTTTCGGAAGAAAACTCGTCTGTTAAACCAGCAAATGAAAATTTTAATAACTTATTACAACTCCGGACGTTTTTTCCATCCAACATGCAACATTCAAAGCCACACCATCAACTTTTAACCCTTTTTGACATAATTTGCTCTTTTTCATGCATTTACTGATTTGTTTTGAGCTAAATGGCCCTGAAATTGAAAAAGCTCTACAAATGAACTCTGAAAAGGTTGAAACTTGGCATGGTATCATCATTTCACGCGCACAGCATGTGCAAAAAAGTAGAGAGGGTCACGGCAAAAACTGGATGCACTTCGTGTACAAACTGGACAATCTCTTTCGAAGTATCAGGGTTTCGGACGAAAGCTCATCTGTTACACCGGCAATTCAAAATTTTAATAACTTATTACAACTCCGGACGTCTTTTGCATTCAGCATGCACCATTCAAAGCCACATCATCAACTTTCAACCGTTTTCGACATAATTTGTTGTTTTTCATGCATTTACTGATTTGTTTTGAGGTAAATGG
>NW_025301047.1:0-895 GCF_018294505.1 Triticum aestivum
GAAGTGCCGCGGCCGGCCGCCTCGAAGCTCCCTTCCCAACGGGCGGTGGGCTGAATCCTTTGCAGACGACTTAAATACGCGACGGGGCATTGTAAGTGGCAGAGTGGCCTTGCTGCCACGATCCACTGAGATCCAGCCCCATGTCGCACGGATTCGTCCCTCCCCCACAACTTTCCTTCACCAAGTAAGGTTCGAAGATGCCATCAAAATCTGCACCGCAAAATCATGAGGACTAGAAATGGCTAAGTCCCTTGTAAGACATACCCTTGGACCCAATAAGGCCAGTGGAAACAACACTCAAAACTATATGTGCCAAATGCAAAAGATACTTGGCCGATTCATGCGGATGCCGTCGTCAGAGGCTACACTGCTAAGTCATGCTCAAGGCAAATGGTATAGTCCCTTATATGACATACACAATCACTCAATAAGGCCAGTGGCGAGCACACTCAAAAGTATATGTGCCAAGTGAACAACATACTTGACCGATTCATTCGGATGCCTTCATCAGGCTAAACGGCTATGTCATGGACAAGACAAAATGGTAAAGTCCCTTGAATGAAATACGTAATCACTCGATAAGGCCAGTCGCGAGCACAGTCAAAACTATTTGAGGCAAGTGACCAAGATACTTCAGCGATTCATATGTGCAACTCATCACAAAGACACTTACACGGACCCATGAACGGGCTGTACAGGGACACGGGAAAGAAGTGCTTGACATACTTCATGGACGGATGTGGACGCGCCCCATTGATCACCAGGCAAAAACACTTAAAGGGAGCCGTGAACGGGCTGTACGAGGACACGGGAAAAAACTGGCCGACAGCCGTCGTGGACGGAAGTTGACGCGCGCCATGGAAAACCGGGCAAAACCACGTACGTGGCACACGCC
>NW_025301048.1:0-895 GCF_018294505.1 Triticum aestivum
TCGAAGAGCTGAAACTAGTTTTTCAAGCTCATGCCCGGGTCGAGAGATATGATGTCTCCGACAAGTTCTACAGTTGTAAGATGGAGGAAAACAGTTCTGTCAGTGAGCACATCCTGAAGATGTCTGGGTTGCACAACCGTATGACCCAGCTGAACATTAACCTCCCAGATGAGGCGGTCATTGACAGAATCCTCCAGTCGCTCCCACCAAGCTACAAGAGCTTTGTGATGAACTACAACATGCAGGGGATGGAAAAGACCATTCCTGAAGTGTTCTCGATGCTGAAGTCAGCAGAGGCTGAAATCAAGAAAGAACATCAAGTGTTGATGGTCAATAAGACCACTAAGTTCAAGAAGGGCAAGGGTAAGAAGAACTTCAAGAAGGACGACAAAGATGTTGCCGCGCCTGGTAAGCCAGTTACCGGGAAGAAGTCAAAGAATGGACCCAAACCTGAGACTTAGTGCTTTTATTGCAAGGGGAAGGGTCACTGGAAGCGGAACTGCCCCAAATACTTAGCGGATAAGAAGGCCGGCAACACCAAAGGTATATTTGATATACATGTGATTGATGTGTACCTTACCAGTACTCGTAGTAACTCCTGGGTATTTGATACCGGTGCCGTTGCTCATATTTGTAACTCACAGCAGGAGCTGCGGAATAAACGGAGACTGGCGAAGGACGAGGTGACGATGCGCGTCGGGAATGGTTCCAGAGTCGATGTGATCGCCGTCGGCACGCTGCCTCTACATTTACCTACGGGATTAGTTTTGAACCTTAATAATTGTTATTTAGTGCCAAGTTTGAGCATGAACATTGTATCTGGATCTCGTTTAATACGAGATGGCTACTCATTTAAGTCTGAGAATAATGGTTGTTCGATTTATATGAGAGATAT
>NW_025301049.1:0-895 GCF_018294505.1 Triticum aestivum
CTCACATTCTTCTCTGGATAGTTCCCCACCACTGCCTCACAATCTCCTCCGTTCCCCATTCTCTCCACCACAACCAGCGCTCCCTGGTCAGGCCGCCCCCTCCCCTTCGTCACCACCGCCGGCGCTCCCTGGTCAGGCTGCCCTCCCCTTCGTCACCAGCGTCGCCGCTCCCTAGCAGGCCGCCCCTCCCCTTCGAATCAGATCACATAAGTGGCCGAGGAGGTCCTCGAGCTCGGCATGCTCGCGCCAGTGCTAGGCGCCGTTGGATGCGGACGCGGAGGCTCGGGACTTGCACGCCCTACTCTACCCTGTTCCTTCCAATCCGGCCCCGAAGTGCTCGAGGAGGCGCTCGAGGTCGGCATGCTCACCGGCGACGCTGGGTCCCTCCATCCTCCTGGTTCCCTCGCCATCGCCAACATGAGCCTCTCCACCCTCTCCCGCGCGATCGTCCAGGTCCAGGTAATCTCTCTCTCCCTGACCCTGCCGTATGCTCCTCCCCGTCAATTCGGTTAGTCGCCAGGTGCATCGCCTCACTGAGATATCACCATGAATATTCCTTTTCAAGACTGTCCATATTTTGTTCTGTTAAAGGGCTTTGTTAGAAAATCTGATTTAACTGAGTATTATTCTGCTCTAAATTGCGGCCCCTTCTGGTTGTGAGTGGATCCAAGAGTTCACATGATGCAGTATCTTTTTGAAAGATGATACATTATCTTCATAAAAGAAAGGAAGTTGGAGGAGTTATTATTGAAGAGGGATTCAGTGGTATGTGCTTCTCAAGAGCTAAACTGGAACAAGAAGTGCATGACTCTCATGCCTACACTAACTAATCAGGTAGCATATGCAAATTTTTAACCATACTACATCCAGATATGACATTTGAATATAAAAACTG
>NW_025301050.1:0-895 GCF_018294505.1 Triticum aestivum
GGCCTTGTACGACCTAGATTTAGTTTTAGGCTGCCTTGGGACGTCCTCCCACCTCCTTGGCCGCCACCCCTTGCTCCTATATAAGTAGATCCATCTAGTAGCTTTTCCTGGGGATTTGTTTAGTTAAAAGTTAGCCATTGCAACTTCGTGTACTTCGTTTGTGTCCAACGACCAGACCAAGACCGCTTACGGATCCCCACCTTTATCAATACTTCATATATACTCGCAATATTCAGATTGCTTTTATCATATTCTTGCTTGTTCTTCGATTGCTTGCAGGAATAGACCTTCGTGGTCAGGTTGATTGTGCTCCGGCGTGGTCAATAACCTCTCGGAGTTGGTTTAGCGATTGCTAAGGCGCAACGTCGTGCACGTTTGTAGTCGGATCGTCAAAGTCGTCTCCACCAAATCGATAGTTATCATCTCATCGAAAGATCGGGACCCTCGCCTCTATCAAGTGGTATCAGTTTTCAGGTTGCTCGGTGAGAATTTCCAGTTTTTCCTAGATTAGATTTATTTTCTTACCTATTGTCCAAGAAAAATCCACAAAAAAGAGTTAGATCTATTCATGCTTTGTCCAAGTCAGTCTGAGCCTTTGCAATTTTCTTTTCATTGCTTGCATAGTTGAATTATCGGTTGCATCGTCGTGTCGAGTTGCTGGTCTTAGTGTCTAGGTCGTTTAGAGTTTCGAGTTCTGTTCACATTAGTCACGTCGCCGCTGCATCGTTATCCCTTCCGCTGTCCACCACCCATACATCAATTTCCTCCACGTGCTACCCACCGTTCATTGTCATAATCATAGTTGAGATCGTTCCCATCTTCGCTTGATCCAATCTACATCTTATCTAGTTTGTTTTGGAAAGAGGGAGAGAGAAAAAAAGATAGAGAAAAAAAA
>NW_025301051.1:0-895 GCF_018294505.1 Triticum aestivum
TCGCCACGCAGCTGCCCGCACCGCTCTCACTCTCCCTCTCGCTCTCCCTCCTCCCTGTTTCTCTCTTCCCCGAGCGCACCCGAGCGCAGCCGCCGCCATCGCTCGCCGTTGCCGTAGCCACCGCCTCCCCCTCGCCTCCCCGTCGTCCCCAGGAGCTCCGCCTCATCGCCAGCTACCTCCTCGCCGAGCCACGCAAGCCGGAGTGCCCCGTGGAGCCGTCGCCGCCGCCAATTCGACTCCGGCCGCCGTGGACCCTCGCCGGCGATTCGGGAGCTACCGGACATCCCCGACCTCGCCCTCGCGCTCGCTAGTTCCGCGGTGAGCCCCCGCACCGAATCCCCTCCTCCCCGTGTCCGTTTGCCCCGTCTAGCTAGCTCGCCACCGCGCCCGTAAGCCCCTCGCCGCCGGCCATGGCGCCACGGTGGCACGAGCCCAAGCCGGTCCCTTCCGTGCGCGTCCCCGTGTTCCTGGTGACGCCAGGAGCCCGTAGGAACCCTCCGTCTCCCCTGCCGTGCACCACAACGCCGCGGCCGCAAGTTGCCGAACTCCGGCCGCCGCCCTGAGCTCTGCTCCGGCGAGCTCCGGCGCCCCCGCAGCCCCCCACCAGCTCCCCTGGATGCGCGTGAGCGTGGGTTTCGCGTGGGTGGTCTCCGCCGCCCGAATGGTCGCCGGAACGGTGATCCCGAGCCCCTCCGCCGTCTCGGGCCTCGCCGGCGGCTAAACGCCGGCGGGATTGACCGGTCAACCGCGCTACCCCCCCCCTGAGGCCGACCAGTGGGCCCGACCCCCCCCCTAACCTTTTAATTAACCCTGTTAACCCCAGTGTCACTGACGTGTGGGTCCCACACGTCAGGTTTGACCTGGACAGCCGCGCTGACAGCTGATGCATTGATGA
>NW_025301052.1:0-895 GCF_018294505.1 Triticum aestivum
GCATTGACGTGTCGGTTGTCAACACTCACAATTTTGGCCAATTCTGGTTCTTTTCATGCACTATTACTCACCGTTTTGGGGTCCTAGAGCGATTTCCACGATTGACGATCCCTGGGGTGCATTTATGTGTTGGTCATCGACACTCGCAGTTCTGGCCGACTCTGCCCCGTTTCATGGACTATTACTCATTGTTTTGGTGTCTCGGAGCGATTTCCATGATTGACGCACCCCGGGGTGCGCTTACGTGTTGTTCACCAGCAATCCTAATTTCTTTCGATTCTGGGCTCTTTCATGGACTATTACTCACCATCTTGGGGTCCCAGAGCGATTTCCACGATTGATGATCCCCGCGGTGCGTTTACGTGTCCGTCGTCAACAGTCGCAATTTTGGCCGATTCTGGACCGTTTTGTGTACTATTACTCACCGTTTTGGGGTCCCAAAGCGATTTCCATGGTTGTTGAACCCCAAGGTGCGCTTACGTGTCGGTCATCAAAACTCATAGTTTTGGTCGATTCTGGCCCGTCTCTTGGACTATTACTCACCCTTTTGGGGTCCAAGAGCTATTACCACGATTGACGAACCCTGGGGTGCGTTTGCGTGTCGGTCATCAACACTCATAGTTTTGGCCGATTCTGGCCCGTTTCATGGACTATTACTCAGTTTTGGGGCCCCGGAGTGATTTCCACAACGGACGAACCCCGGGGTGCATTTACGTGTCGGTTGTCAACACTCACAATTTTGGCCAATTCTGGTTCTTTTCATGCACTATTACTCACCGTTTTGGGGTCCTAGAGCGATTTCCACGATTGACGATCCCTGGGGTGCATTTATGTGTTGGTCATCGACACTCGCAGTTCTGGCCGACTCTGCCCCGTTTCATGGACTATTACTCAT
>NW_025301053.1:0-895 GCF_018294505.1 Triticum aestivum
GGTGGCCCTGATGGGCGCGTGCCCGCACCCGCGCCCGACCCGCAAGGCCTCTGTGCCTATGACAAACGGGGCCCTCGCCCCAGAACATTAAAAAAAAGAAAATAATAATAATAATAATAATAATAATAATAATAATAATAATAATATAAATAAATAAATAATAAATAATAAAATAAATAAAAATAATAAATATAATTAATAAAATTAAAATGATTTAATAAAATTATTAATTAATTAATTAATTAATTAAGTTAATTAATCCAGTTTAATTAAATTAATTAACTAGTAATTAGATTAACCTAAACCCTAATTAATTTAAATAGAGAATGACAGGTGGGTCCCACTGGACCCACATGTCAGGGTTGACTCAGTCAACCCCTGTTGACTGCTGACGTCAGCATGACATCATGCTGACGTCATAAATACATTTTTTTCGAATTAATTAAATAAATAATTAAATTCCAAAATTGTTAAAATCTTTTAAAAATCATATCTTTTAATCCGTAACTCGGATTAAAATATTTTCAACATGAAAGTTGCTCAGAACGACGAGACGAACCCGGATACGCAGCCCGTTCGTCCACCACACACCTCTAACATACCAAACACGCAACTTTCCCCCTCCGGTTCATCTGTCCGAAAACGCGAAACACCGGGAATACTTTCCCGGATGATTTCCCCCCTTAACCAGTACCACCTTATACCACGTTAGGGCACGCCTAGCATCGCTTCTTGACATGTCATGCATCGATATGCATCTGTTTACTTGGTATTCATTGTTTCTTCCCCCTCTTCTCTCCGGTAGACTACGAGACCGACGCTGCTGCTGCCCAGTTCGACTACGGAGTTGACGACCCCTCTCTCTTGCCAGAGCAACCAGGCAAGCCCCCCCCCC
>NW_025301054.1:0-895 GCF_018294505.1 Triticum aestivum
CATCAACACTCGCAGTTTTGGCCGATTCTGGCCCGTTTCATGGACTATTACTCACCGTTTTGGGGTCCCAAAGCGATTTCCATGGTTGTCGAATTCCAAGGTGCGCTTACATGTCGGTCATCAACAATCACAGTTTGGGCCGATTCTGGCCCGTTTCTTGGACTATTACTCTATTTTGGGGTCTTGGAGTCATTTCCATGATTGACGAACCCTTGGTGCGTTTACGTGTCGGTGATCAACACTCACATATTCGGCCGATTCTAGTCCGTTTTGTGCACTATCACTCAGCGTTTTGGGGACCTAGAGCAATTTCCGCGATCGATGAACCCCGGGGTTCGTTTATGTGTCCGTCGTCAACACTGAGAGTTTTGGCCAATTCTGACGGGTTTCGTGGACTATTACTCACCGTTTTGGGGTCCCGAAGCGATTTCCATAGTTGTTGAACCCCAAGGTGTCCTTACGTGTTGGTCATCAACACTCGTAGTTTTGGCCGATTCTGGCCCGTTTCATGGACTATTACTCACCGTTTTGGGGTCCCAAAGCAGTTTCCATGGTTGTCGAACTCCAAGGTGCGCTTACGTGTCGGTCATCAACAATCACAGTTTGGGCCGATTCTGGCCCGTTTCTTGGACTACTACTCTATTTTGGGGTCTCAGAGTCATTTCCATGATTGACGAACCCCAGGGTGCGTTTACGTGTCGGTCATCAACACTCACATATTTGGCCTAATCGTGTCCGTTTCGTGCACTATTACTCAATGTTTTGGAGACCCAGAGGGATTTCCACGATCGATGAACCCCGGGGTTCGTTTATGTGTCCGTCGTCAACACTGAGAGTTTTGGCCAATTCTGACGGGTTTCGTGGACTATTACTCACCGTTTTGGGGTCCCGAAGC
>NW_025301055.1:0-895 GCF_018294505.1 Triticum aestivum
TCTGGCGCTATGAAATGTTTCCTAAAGTCGGACAAGTAGTGTGCGGCGCCTAAACCGTCTCCTGCCAGAAGCCGCAGCTCGCAGAGCGACTGTTTGGTAGGCAGGAGTAAGGATGAATGGGCGTTCACACAAAAAATGGCTAAGGACCTAAAACATTAACATAGCCTAAGCCGGCTTCCAGTCCCCTTTCACAAGCCGACTCGCGAGTATTCGGCTTGCCGCTTTCTATCCAACTTGTTAAATAAACTCCAATGGAAGGCAAGTACTTGCTTTCCCCAAGGTAGCCAGGCATTTGGTCCAGCGGCAGTCCGCAGAGCGGTTATCCGGCTGACAAAGCGGCAACTAGGGGAAGGCGGCAAAGGAAAAAAGCCAAAGGAGCAATGAGCAAGGAAAGATAGAACTCGGATTAATATTTACATAGCATAGGCCCATTGGCCGAATCTTCAGACAGAAGTTCAAAATACACCCCGAGGGTGGAATTGTGCAAATTAACAAGTTCCTTAAAGACTTTCTAGAGCAGATAAAATAAAGCCAGAAGGCAGCCTAGGGAGCAGTAGACGGGTTCGGAGGGTCGGAGGAGATGGCGGTGTCAGGCGCCGAGGCGGCCAGCTGGGCAGTCTCGGCTTGATCGCCGCCAGCGGTAGTCGGCCCGGTCGGACGCGGCTCGTTGCTAGAGGCGCGGTCGAGCTGAGGCTGGTCGCCCGCTTCGTCTTCTGGCGCCTCTGTCTCGCCTTCGTCCACCGACTCACCTTCTTCCTCGGTGCTGGAGTCAATCACCTCCGCCGAGTCCTCGCCATATTCTGGGTTCATCCCGAACCACTCTGGCGGCACCTCCTCGCCGCCTTCAGCCCGCTCAGGGACAAAGACACTGGTGTCTGTGTAGTCGGCGATTGCC
>NW_025301056.1:0-895 GCF_018294505.1 Triticum aestivum
TTTCGGTCATCAACACTCGCGGTTTTGGCCGATTCTGACCTGTTTCGTGGACTATTACTCACCGTTTTTGGGCCCTAAAGCTATTTCCATAGTTGTTGAACCCCAAGGTGCGCTTGCGTGTCGGTCATCAACACTCATAGATTTGGCTGATTCAAGCCCGTTTCGTGGACTATTACTCACTGTTTTGGGGTCCCGGAGTGATTTCCACGATTAACGAACCCTGGTGTGCGTTTATGTTTTGGTCATCAACACTAGCGGTTTTGGCCGATTCTGACCCGTTTCGTGGACTATTACTCACCATTTTTGGGCCCCAAACAAATTTCCATAGTTGTTGAACCCCAAGGCGCGCTTACGTGTCGGTCCATCAACACTCACAAATTTGGCCAATTCTGGCCCATTTCGTGGACTATTACTCACTGTTTTGGGGTCCCGGAGAGGTTTCCACGATTAACGAACCCTTGGGTGCGTTTACGATTTGGTCATGAACACTCGCGGTTTTGGTCGATTCCGACCCGTTTCATGGAATATTACTCACCGTTTTGGGGCCCCAAACCGGTTTCGTAGTTGTTGAACCCCAAGGTGCGCTTACGTGTCGGTCATCAACACTCACAGTTTTTGCCGATTCTGGCACGTTTCGTGTACTATTACTCACTGTTTTGGGGTCCCGTAGTGATTTCCATGATTAACGAACCCTGGGGTGCGTTTACGTTTCGGTCATCAACACTCGCGGTTTATGCCGATTCTGACACGTTTCGTGGACTATTACTCACCGGTTTTGGGCCCCAAAGCGATTTCCATAGTTGTTCAACCCCAAGGTGCGCTTACGTGTCGGTCATCAACACTCAAAGTTTTGACCGATTCTGGCCCGTTTCGTGGACTATTACTCACTGTTTTT
>NW_025301057.1:0-895 GCF_018294505.1 Triticum aestivum
CGTGTCCCGCCTCCGGCACGCCGCCAACAACTGCCGCGATCCGCCCACGCCAGATCCAGCGAGTCGTGGGAGAAGAGATCCCGCCACCGTCGATGCCGACCGAGCTTTGCCCGGCGGCGCGCCCTGGTGGCGGCGAGGAGGAGAGGTCGGGGAAGGAACAAGGACAGGGCGGCGCTAGGGTTCCCCCTGGTCGCCGCGCAGGGGCGACACGGGAGGAGTCGGGGGAGGAGTCCATCAGTAACTACATATGATGGGAGGAATTGGGGAAGTGTGTTTCTATGGGCCCCTAGTTGCAAGTCAACAATCGACTCGCAACTAGGGGTTGTGTGTGTTTTTCGAGGGCCCTTAGTTGCAAGATAACCATCGACTCGCAACTAGGGGGCGTTGTCAATGTGTATTTGACGAGGGCCCCCAGTTGCAAGTCAACCATCGACTCACAACTCAGGGTGTTTTTTGTGTAACCTAGTTGCAAGCCGACCATCGACTCACAACTAAGGGGAGTGTGTGTTTGTCGAGCGTCCCCAATTGCATGTCAACCATTGACTCGCAACTAGGTTGTGTATGTGTGTTTGTCGAGTGTCTCCACATTTTTTGAAATATTCATGATTTTTTTATTGTTTTCATCGTTTTTAATACAAATTCATGAATATTTTCTGAAAATTATGTACTCTATAAAAATCATGATTTAAAAAATGTGTTTTATTTAAGAGAAATGAACAATTTTTAATTTCACAAACATTTTTTTGTATTCGCTAACTTTTTTGAATTTGTATGGAATGATTGTAACCGTGTGTATGCATACATGCAAAGGCAAGTGACGAGCAGCTAAGAGCATCTCCAGCCGCGCCCCCAACAGGTCCCCCGGGCCACTTTTTCGACGCCGACGCAAAAAAAA
>NW_025301058.1:0-895 GCF_018294505.1 Triticum aestivum
CTGGGACTTTGTGTATGTTCTCGAAATGCGTTTGTCGAGTGCTCATTAAGAAAGTTTCTATACAAGCTTCTGAACGAACTCCTTAAGAAAAGTTCTCCAAAAGTTCCCTATGAACGAATCCTTTGAAGCATCTGGTCGTCACAAATGTTTTGACTACTTGTCGAGCCAAAACGGACTCCGTATGAGTCAGATATCCATGTTTCAGTTAACACTGCGCAAAACTGATTCCGAACGACAGTTACAGACTAGTTCTTGTGTAGTTCCCCTCGATTTTTTCCATTCTACTTCACTAAACATCTCCATATGAGATCCAATTACTTGTAGGTAAATGCAAGAGACCTCGGTTACGAGGTTGCACTAGGTCCATAGCTGGGACTTTGTGCATGTTCTCGAAATGCGTTTGTCGAGTCCTCATTAAGAAAGGTTCTATACAAGTTTTTGAACAAACTCCTTAAGAAAAGTTCTCCAAAAGTTGCCTATGACAGAATCCTTTGAAGCATCTGGTCGTCACAAATGTTTTGACTACTTGTCGAGCCAAAACGGACTCCGTATGAGTCAGATATCCATGTTTCAGTTAACACTGTGCAAAACTGTTCCGAACGACAGTTACAGACAAGTTCTTGTGTAGTTGCACTCCATTTTTTCCATTCGACTTCACTAAACATATCCATATGAGATCCAATTACTTGTATGGAAATGCAAGATACCTCGGTTATGAGGATGCACTAGGTCCATAGCTGGGACTTTGTGTATGTTCTCGAAATGCGTTTGTCGAGTGCTGATTAAGAAAGTTCTATACAAGTTTCTGAACGAACTCCTTAAGAAAAGTTCTCCGAAAGTTCCCTATGAAAGAATCCTTTGAAGCATCTGGTCGTCACAAACGTTTTGACTACTT
>NW_025301059.1:0-895 GCF_018294505.1 Triticum aestivum
AAAGTGTTCCTATGGGCTGACCTAACACAACAGGGTGGGGAGGTCCATTGGTCAAAGCCCGTCCGTGCAAAGTCAAAGGGGGAGATCCCGTGGTCAGACGCTACAGGGTTAGGCAGGACGGGGGCACTGGGGGGGGGGGGTAGCAATGCCACCGGAGCATCGCACCGGGCCCTCATACATGCGGGGTGGTGTGGTGGCATGTCCGAAGAGGCGGGACGCGTCTCCGGGGCGTGGCCCCCCTCACGGACGGCGATGACACGGTAGTAGACGTTCTGTGGTAACGATGCGGCGTCAATATTACTAAATACTCGGAGCGCGATAAAATCATGATTTTTTTGCACGACGTCGGCACATGTGCTATAGGAACGATGGTATTTTTTTCATAATTTTTGGTGATGGAGAAGTATCCGAAAAATTCCCTCTACGCGGATTGCCCTTCGCGCGTCTACGGCTGTGGCCGGCGGCCTCCGGGGGCTAGCATGCCGCCAAATCTTGCGCCGGCGGCCTCCCACAAGTCTGGAAGTGTTTTCGGGGTTGCAAACGCCCGGCATGCGTGTCCGGGGTGTGCCCCCCTCACGAACGGCGCTGCCGCCGGCACCTGGAGGGGGGAAACGGACGCGTGGGGTCTACACGGAGGGGATCTTGCTGTGGGTCTTCCCCGGATGTTGCTCCAATGTGTTCCTATCGGCGGACCTAACACAACCGGGTGGGGAGGTCCACTGGTCAAAGCCCGTCCGTGCAAAGTCAAAGGGGTAGATCCCCTGGTCAAACGCTACAGGGTTAGGCGGGACGGGGGCACTGGGGGGGGGGGTAGCAATGCCACCGGAGCGTCGCACCGGGCCCTCATACATGCGGGGTGGTGTGGTGGCATGTCCGAAGAGGCGGGACGCGTCTC
>NW_025301060.1:0-895 GCF_018294505.1 Triticum aestivum
GGGTCTGGCACGGATGTTGCCCCAAAGTGTTCCGATGGGCTGACCTAGCACAACCGGGTGGAGAGGTCCACTGGTCAAAGCCCGTCCGTGCAAAGTCAAAGGGCTAGATCCCGTGGTCAAACGCTAGAGGGTTAGGCGGGACGGGGGCCCTAGGGGGTAGCAATGCCACCGGAGCATCGCACCGGGACCTCATACATGCAGGGTGGTATGGTGGCATGTCCGAAGAGGCGGCACGCGTCTCCGGGTTGTGCCCCCCCTCACGGACGGCAATGACACGGTAGTAGACGTTCTGCGGTAACAATGCAGCGTGAATATTGTTAAATACTCGGAGCGCGATAAAATCATAAGTTTTTTACACGACGTGGGGACATGTGCTGTAGGACTTATGGTAATTTTTCATAATTGTTCGTAATGGAGAAGTATCTGAACAATTCCCTCTACGAGGATTGCTCTTCGCGTGTCTACGACTGTGGCCGGCGGCCTCCGGGGGCTAGCATGCCGCCAAATATTGCGTAGGCGGCCTCTCACAAGTCTGGAAGTGTTGCGGCGGGTGCAAACGCCTGGCACGCGTCTCCGAGGTGTGCCCCCCCTCACGGACGGCACCGCCGCCTGCACCTGGAGGGGGGGGAAACGGACGCGTCGGGTCTACGCGGAGGGGATCTTGCTGTGGGTTTGGCCCGTATGTTGCTCCAAAGTGTTCCTATGGGCTGACCTAACACAACCGGGTGGAGAAGTCCACTGGTCAAAGCCCGTCCGTGCAACGTCAAAGGGCTAGATCCCGTGGTCAAACGCTACAAGGTTAGGCGGCACGGGGGCCCTGGGGGGGGTAGCAATGCCACCAGAGCGTCGCACCGGGACCTCATACATGCTGGGTGGTGTGGTGGCATGTCCAAAG
>NW_025301061.1:0-895 GCF_018294505.1 Triticum aestivum
AATCTCTTTCAAAGTATCAGGATTTCATCCGGAAACTCGTCTGTTACAAAGGGATTTCATTTTTTAAAACTTATTTGAACTCCTGACTTTGTGTGTGTTCAAAATGCACCATTCAAAGCCACATCATCATTTTTCAATCCTTTCTGGCTTCATTTGTTATTTTTCATGCATTTACTAATTATTTTCAGCTATAAGACCCTAAAATTGAAAAGCATTTCAAATGAACTCCGAAAAGGTTGAAAGTTGGCATGATATCATCATTTCATCCACATAGCATGTGCAAGAAAGTTGAGAGGGTTACGGCAAAAACTGGATGCACTTCGTGTACAAAACGGACAATCTCTTTCAAAGTATCAGGATTTCATCCGGAAACTCGTCTGTTACAAAGGGATTTCATTTTTTAAAACTTATTTGAACTCCTGACTTTGTGTGTGTTCAAAATGCACCATTCAAAGCCACATCATCATTTTCAATCCTTTCTGACTTCATTTGTTATTTTTCATGCATTTACTAATTATTTTGAGCTATAAGACCCTAAAATTGAAAAGCATTTCAAATGAACTCCGAAAAGGTTGAAAGTTGGCATGATATCATCATTTCATCCACATAGCATGTGCAAGAAAGTTGAGAGGGTTACGGCAAAAACTGGACGCACTTCGTGTACAAAACGGACAATCTCTTTCAAAGTATGAGGATTTCATCCGGAAACTCGTCTGTTACAAAGGGATTTCATTTTTTAAAACTTATTTGAACTCCTGACTTTGTGTGTGTTCAAAATGCACCATTCATAGCCACATCATCATTTTTCAATCCTTTCTGGCTTCATTTGTTATTTTTCATGCATTTACTAATTATTTTGAGCTATAAGACCCTAAAATTGAAAAGCATTTCAAAT
>NW_025301062.1:0-895 GCF_018294505.1 Triticum aestivum
GCCAGGTATGTCCTTCTCCCTCTTATTTTTGTTCTGTTTTATTTTTTTCTATTTCTGCAATTTGTTTTTGATTTGTTTTAAATATCAAATCATTTTATAAAATCCTGGAAATAAATATGGGTGCTTTCTGAATTATTCCAGTGACCCTTATCAATTTCCAACATTTATTTGAGCATTTAAAATATTTATAGTATTTAAATGCCCAAAGTCAAATACAATATGATTTAATTCAAAAATCCAAAAATGACCTAAGGATATATTCATCATTTTTGGCAGAGGTTTCCACCTTAACCAGAAATCATGAACTTTTCTTAGGGGCCTTTTGGGTTTATTGAAAAGATTTTAACTTACCCTAGTTGAGTTGATTTAATGCTAGGGTTTGAACATCCCCATTTCAATTTTAGGCAAAATTTAAACATGATGCAACACATGACTAGCTAGCTCAGAGCATTACTAGAAGCTAGGGATGTGACAACTCACCCCCACAAAACAAGAATCTCGTCTCGAGATTCAAGCGTAGGGTAAGGTGAAAGGTAAGCGCAACTAGTATAATCTTCACGATCCAGGGTGCACTTCAGTTGAACGTTGATTTGAACACCATCTTTGTCTTGTCGTCTTGCTCTGAGCACTCCTGTCAACATGACATGGAGGGAAGAAGGAGACTCTAGAAGGGTCGATCTTCTCGAAGATCGAGCAACTCACGGAATGAGACATAACAATATCTCTCGAGCTGAGAGACGAAGCACAGATCTGAAGAAATGGAGTAAGACAGACGACGAGGGTTCGCTAGGTGGACCACAATTCCACACCTAAGAAGGTGGTAAACGATTGTCCACGTAGCGAGGAGTTGAGTTGCCATGATACCACGACGAAACATCCTGAAGGAGGGTGATTC
>NW_025301063.1:0-895 GCF_018294505.1 Triticum aestivum
CAGATGCGCGCCGCCGAGCCGTCACCCCACGGCGCCAGAGCCGCCGCTGCAGGCCGGCCACGCCTGCACACCACCAGATCCGGGCGGGAGGGCCCTGGATCCGTCGCCCCCGCCGGAGGAGAGGAGCTCCAGCCCGCCGGCGAAGGGCTCGCGACGACCATGCGCTGGCGCCGCACGAGCCAGCCACGGGCCACCCGCGCCCTGGAGAAGAAGCCCCGCCGCCGCCGCTGCCACACGGGCTTTGCCCGGCGGAGCATCCCGGCGGCGGCGAGGGGGGAAGACGACGGCGGAAGCCGCTGCCGGTGGTGGCTCGGGTCTGCCGCACGTGTCGCTCGTGCGGAGCGACGCGGGGGCCCTTTTACTCACCGTATAGAAGTTATGATGAGGAGAGAAATAGAGTCATCATAGTGTAGTTTCAGAGATATAAATCATGATGCACACAACAAGTCAAATATGTAGCATACAGTTTCGGAGATCGCACAAAATGGAAGATGAAAGATTGTAGATCAATGTATGCATTGCTCTTCATTATTGCTCGGCACTGCATTAGTTCAGAAAATGAATACCCTGAACGCGCAGTCATTGTAGATTACCCTTAAACGCGTAGTCACTTACTAGAAGGGTTGGGCGCGCTTTGCTGCCCGTTGGTATTATTGGGCTTCTTAAAAAAATTACTCACTCTGTTTTAAAATACAGGGTGTATTTTTTTTGAGAAGTCAAACCTTTTAAGTTCGATAAAATTTGTAGATAGATATATGAAAATTCATAATATCAAACCGGTATGATCAAATTCTTTTTTTTAATATTGTGAATGTCGATATTTTTGCTCTGAACCTGATCAAAGTTAAAGAAATTTGACTTTTGAAAAAACTAATATCCTTTATATTTTGCAAGT
>NW_025301064.1:0-895 GCF_018294505.1 Triticum aestivum
TTGTTATCCTCATCAACTTACCAGGCAAGTTCACTTTGACCATGTTTTTCACACCTATGTTTTATTTGCATGTAGTAGCACCCTTCCAACAATCCCTCCAGTAGTGTTATTTAATCTTGTAGTTGATTGGAATGCATGAGGTAGGAACCCATCTCCATGTTACCAAGCCTAGGATGTTATATTGTTTTAGTGCTACGCTATAGTAGACGGGGTTTGGTATGAGTGCACGAGAGTGGTGTGAAGAAGGAGGACTCTACGTCAATGACACCAAGTCCATGATGGAATCTACAAGGACTGCATCTTCAAGGCCTTAAGACTTCAAGACTCGAGACAAGAATTCAATACACACTACTGGGTGAAGGTCAGTTGACGGGTACCCTGGAGCAACCAGTGGATGGCCGGGATGCATGGATAAGCGCCATGACATCTTGCGGAAAGCTTCACCCAGACTCAAAGAGACGGAAGAATACTTCATGCTCGAAAGCTTACCTGTGCAACCGCAAGTCACTATGGGCTCTGGCTTAGTTGACCTTAGTTGTGACTCTGGCTCGGACGGTGCTAGCAGATGTAGAACTATGGTAGGATTGGATGAGCACCGGACAGTGGTCAGGGGAACTCTTCGGAAGACCATGTTTCAGTCGTCTTGTTCTCAAACATCATGAAGTGCGAGAACATAAAGAGAGGGATCGAACTTGCAGGTAAAGTGTGCAAACCTCTGCAGAGGGTTAAAACCTAATCGATTAGCCGTGTCCCTGGTTATGGACAATTTGAGCCTATGGACTTGGATCTATCTCGGAACTCTCAACATCGGACTGATAACTTAATTGTGGGAAACTTATGATGATTTGGGCTATGAGACATCGGTTGGCGGAACCATGTCATGATAGGAAACTCC
>NW_025301065.1:0-895 GCF_018294505.1 Triticum aestivum
GGGCTGGGTACCGGTGGTCTGATGGAGACATGATACTCGGCATCGGTCGGTGATGATCAGTGGTTCTCTGCAGTGGGGGTTCAGTGATGTGGGTTCGCGATCTTGGTAGACTCGACCAGGACAGCAGAGGCACGACGCCGTGCTAGCGCCAAGGCGTGCGGTAAGCACGGGACACGGCGACAGGCCAAGGCATTGGTGGTCAGACAAAGTGTGCGGAGGGTGCTGAAGCAGTGTTGGCGAGTACCAGGTTCAAGTTGGTGACTAGATCTATTGAGTTTGACATGTCAGATGGATGAGAGTGGACCATAGGGAATCTGAGAAAGTGGCGGAAAGTCTGAAATTGTCAAAAGCTGAGAAAGTACATGGCTATACATTCGGTGGTGTTCAGTGCACATGGAAAAGTGTGAATGACAGAGACAGAAGGAGGCGGAGTGTCGTAGTTGTGGGGCATGTAAGAGATTATATGGGGAAAAAGGGTGAGACAACTGCGAATTTGACTCATGGTGACACCGGGTGATGGTGAAATTCCTTCAAGTTTTAAACAGACAGTCAAGAAAGAGTGGTGATGTTGAGTTCAGGTAACTCTTTTATGTGACGTTCAATATTTGTGTGGTTGTACCTTTTTTTGTCTCTGATTCCAGCTTTTGTCGGTGCACTGTGGTCGATTGTAGCTTTGGCCAAAGCTGGCTCTAGCTTTCGACGTCGCCAGTTGTAGTGCTGCTCTCACCCTCGTTTCACAACGTCCATTCGGTTGAAGCAAAAAAAAAAGGTCATCGCTCGCAGCGCCACTGCCCACTGCAGAAGCCCGAAAAGGAAGCTTAGAGTAGTGGCAGAGGTGGGCCATTATAGCAACGGTGGTGAGGGGAGTGCAAATGGTGGTTCTCGTGGGGAGGTA
>NW_025301066.1:0-895 GCF_018294505.1 Triticum aestivum
GTTATCAACTTTACATCTTTTGGTATTCACGCTATGAATATGTATAACACTACGTTCGAGATTCATTAAGAATAAACCATTGACCATCGGGGCATGACCATAAAACATATCTCTCATATAAATAGAACAACCATTATTCTCGGATTTAAATGAGTAGCCCTCTCATATCAAACGAGATCCGGATACAATGTTCATGCTCAAACTTGGCACCAAATAACAATTATTAAGGTTCAAAACTAATCCCGTAGGTAAATGTAGAAGTAGCGTGCCGACAGCGATCTCATCGACTCTGGAACCATTCCCGACGCGCATCGTCACCTCGTCCTTTGCCAGTCTCCGCTTATTCCGCAGCTCCTGCTGTGAGTTACAAATATGAGCAACGGCACCGGTATCAAATACCCAGGAGTTACTACGAGTACTGGTAAGGTACACATCAATTACATGTATATCAAATATGCCTTTGGTGTTGCCGGCCTTCTTATCCGCTAAGTATTTGGGGCAGTTCCGCTTCCAGTGACCCTTCCCCTTGCAATAAAAGCACTCAGTCTCAGGCTTGGGTCCATTCTTTGACTTCTTCCCGGCAACTGGCTTACCGGGTGCGGCAACATCTTTGCCATCCTTCTTGAAGTTCTTCTTACCCTTGCCTTTCTTGAACTTAGTGGTCTTATTGACCATCAACACTTGATGTTCTTTCTTGATTTCAACCTTTGCTGACTTCAGCATTGAAAATACTTCAGGAATGGTCTTCACCATCCCCTGCATATTGTAGTTCAGCACAAAGCTCTTGTAGCTTGGTGGGAGCGACTGAAGGATTCTGTCAATGACCGCCTCATCCGGGAGGTTAATGTCCAGCTGGGACAGGCGGTTGTGCAACCCAGACATTTTGAGTATGTGC
>NW_025301067.1:0-895 GCF_018294505.1 Triticum aestivum
ACCACCATCTGGAGTTTTTGGCCACTCCAAGACCTGCCTAAGTGCCCTTAGCATTTTGTCAAACACCTTACGGGCATGATCTGTTTTGACATGAATTTTGGCATTTCACTGTGAGCTTGCACCTCTGATCAAACTAGCATGTCCACTAGACTCCCAGTTGCTCCTAACCTCGATCTGGTAAACCCCAACCTCACCTGCGACCTGTAGCACGCCGCGACATTGTGTCGAGCATCTCCCGTGCGTGCACTGGACGCGCCCAGAGCGTGCGTATTGCACGATGCCGCGCCCGAGCCGACACGCTGGCCCCCCTGGCTTTGGCCCACATGGCAGCACTTCGCCACGCACTCCCCGCCTCGCAGCATCGCGCCAAACCACCCTGGCACGCTACAACACCGCCGCCAGGGCATTCTTGGCGGCACTCCGGCGTCCGCAGTGGCTCCAGCCACGGGCAGCACCGCCCAAACCCCTCCTGCTCGCCACCTGGCCCCTGGAGCAGTGCGAGCTCAGCCGCAGCCATGTACTCTAGCGCTCATCGCCGCCACGATGCCCTGCTGCTACAGAACGTCGGTTCGCTGGAAGCTTATCCACGGCCGCCGCGGAACCGCCTTGCCTCGCTTATAAATGGACACCCCGGGCCGTTCCCGCACACTGGCAACCTCAGGCCACCCCAATGACGCTTCCCCAGCTCGCCAATCGACCCAGGAGAGCTTTCTTCCCCATCTCCGGTAACTCCTGCCGCCGCCACTGCCCCGGCCATTCCGGCACCACCAGGGCCTCCCCCTCTCCATTCTCTTCGCCAGAAACTTCCTCATCCTCCCGTGAACCCATCCCCCTACTCAATTTTGATCGGGAACCACCATAGCCCCAAATCCATCTTGCTCCCGAAGCTTCCCTC
>NW_025301068.1:0-895 GCF_018294505.1 Triticum aestivum
TTCTCTAACACCTTAAAGGGACCATCAGCACGTGGCATTAACTTTGATTTGCGCAAATCAGGAAATCTATCCTTACGCAAATGTAACCAAACAAGATCTCCAGGTGCAAACACAACATGTTTTCTACCCTTATCTCCAGCAAGTTTATATTTAGCATTCATACGCTCAATGTTTTCCTTAGTTAACTCATGCATTTTTAAAATCAATTCAGCACGTTGTTTAGCATCAAAATTAACCTTCTCCGAAGATGGAAGAGGCAACAAATCAATAGGTGCACGAGGTAGGAAACCATACACAACTTCAAAAGGGCACATCTTAGTAGTAGAATGCAATGAACGATTATAAGCAAATTCAATATGAGGCAAACATTCCTCCCACATTTTCTTATTATTCTTCAAAACAGCCCTAAGCATAGTAGACAAAGTTCTATTGACTACTTCAGTTTGTCCATATGTTTGGGGGTGACAAGTAGTACTAAAAAGCAGTTTAGTCCCCAACTTAGCCCATAAACATCTCCAAAAATGGCTAAGAAATTTAGTATCACGATCTGAAACAATAGTATTTGGCACACCATGCAAGCGAATAATTTCACGAAAGAACAAATCAGCAACATTAACAGCATCATCGCTTTTATGACATGGTATAAAGTGTGCCATTTTCGAGAATCTATCCACGACAACAAATATGCTATCCCTCCCCTTCTTTGTTCGAGGTAAACCTAAAACAAAGTCCATAGATATATCCTCCCAAGGAACACTAGGTACAGGCAAAGGCATATATAAACCATGAGGATTGAGTCGTGACTTAGCTTTTTGACATGTAGTGCATCGAGCAATAAAACGCTCAACATCCCGTCTCATCTTTGGCCAAAAGAAATGTGTAGCAAGTACGTCCT
>NW_025301069.1:0-895 GCF_018294505.1 Triticum aestivum
AAGTGGTGAGAGCGTGTGTGAAGAAGTACACCCCTGCAGGGTTAACATCATCTATTCGAATAGCCGTGTCCGCGGAAAAGGACTTCTGGGTTGCTTATATCAGTTCATAGACAAGTGAAAGTGGATACTCTAAAATACGCAAGATAAGCGTGAGTGCTATGGATGGCGTTCTCGTAGGGAGACGGGAGCGGATCCATAGTGGTGTATTGATATGGTGAATATGTGGACTCGTGTGCGCCACCTCAAAAGAGTTACTCGTAGTCGTAGTTCAGGATAGCCACCGAGTCAAAGCTGGCTTGCTGCAGTTAAACCCCACCACCCCTTTGTTGATAATGATGCATATGTAGATAGTTCTGATGTAAGTCTTGCTGGGTACATTTGTACTCACGTTTGCCTATTTATGTTTTTGCAGAGAGACTTCGGTCTCACTAGTAGTTCCGCTTGGACTTTGCCGTTTAGCTTGATACCTCAGCTACGATCTTGTGCCCTCGGCAGGATCTGATAGATAGTCAGGCTTCTCAGCCTTTTTCATTTATAGATGTCTGTACTCAGACATGATAGCTTCCGCTTGTGCTTTGACTTGTATGCTCTGATTGTTGGGTCATGAGACCCATGTTTGTAATGTCTCGCTCCTCGGAGCCTATTGAATAAACTATTTGAGTCGTAGAGTCATTTTGTGATGCCATGTTGTATTGCACATATCGAGCATATTGTGTGTATGTTATTGAAATGCTTGGTATGTGTGGGATCTGACTATCTAGTTGTTTATCTTCAGTAGCCTCTCTTACCGGGAAATGTCTCCTAGTGTTTCCACCGAGCCATGGTAGCTTGCTACTGCTCCGGAACACTTAGGCTGGCCGGCATGTGTCCTTCTTCGTTCCTGTGTCTGTCCCTT
>NW_025301070.1:0-895 GCF_018294505.1 Triticum aestivum
TTTAGGGTCTTATAGCTCAAAATAATTAGTAAATGCATGAAAAATAACAAATGAAGTCGGAAAGGATTGAAAAATGATGATGTGGCTTTGAATGGTGCATTTTGAACACACAAAAAGTCAGGAGTTCAAATAAGGTTTAAAAAATGAAATCCCTTTGTAACAGACGAGTTTCCGGATGAAATCCTGATACTTTGAAAGAGATTGTCCGTTTTGTACACGAAGTGCATCCAGTTTTTGCCGTAACCCTCTCAACTTTCTTGCACCTTCTATGTGGATGAAATGATGATACCATGCCAACTTTCAACCTTTTCAGAGTTCATTTGAAATGCTTTTCAATTTTAGGGTCTTATAGCTAAAAATAATTAGTAAATGCATGAAAAATAACAAATGAAGTCGGAAAGGATTGAAAAATGATGATGTGGCTTTGAATGGTGCATTTTGAACACACAAAAAGTCAGGAGTTCAAATAAGGTTTAAAAATGAAATCCCTTTGTAACAGACGAGTTTCCGGATGAAATCCTGATACTTTGAAAGAGATTGTCCGTTTTGTGCACGAACTGCATCCAGTTTTTGCCGTAACCCTCTCAACTTTCTTGCACATGCTATGTGGATGAAATGATGATACCATGCCAACTTTCAACCTTTTCAGAGTTCATTTGAAATGCTTTTCAATTTTAGGGTCTTATAGCTCAAAATAATTAGTAAATGCATGAAAAATAACAAATGAAGTCAGAAAGGATTGAAAAATGATGATGTGGCTTTGAATGGTGCATTTTGAACACACAAAAAGTGAGGAGTTCAAATAAGGTTTAAAAAATGAAATCCCTTTGTAACAGACGAGTTTCCGGATGAAATCCTGATACTTTGAAAGAGATTGTCCGTTTTGTACACGAAG
>NW_025301071.1:0-895 GCF_018294505.1 Triticum aestivum
TTTGGTGCACTATTACTCACCGTTTTGGGGTCCTAGAGCGATTTACACGATTTGCGATCCCCGGGGTGCGTTTATGTGTCGGTTATCACCATTTTGCCCAATTCTGGTCCGTCTCATGGACTATTACTCACCGTTTTGGGGTCCCAGAGCGATTTCCACGATTCACGATCCCGGGGGTGCGTTTACGTGCCCGTCGTCAACACTCATAGTTCTGGCCAATTCTGACCCGTTTCGTGGACTATCACTCACCTTTTTGGGGTCCCGAAGCGATTTCCATAGTTGTTGAACCCAAAGATGCACTTACGTGTCGTTCATCAACACTCGCAGTTTTGGCCGATTCTGGCCCGTTTTGTGGACTATTACTCGCAGTTACGGGTCCCGGGGGGATTTCCACGATTGACGAACCCCTGGTGCATTTATGTTTCGGTCATCAACAATCGCGGTTTTTGTCGATTATGTCCCTTTCGTGGATTATTACTCACCGTTTTAGGGTCCTAAAGCGATTTCCATTGTTGTTGAACCCCAAGGTGTGCTTTCGTGTTGGTCGTCAAGTCTCGCAGTTTTGGCCGATTCTGGCCCGTTTCTTGGATTATTACTCAGTTTTGGGGTCCCGATGTGATTTCCACGATTGATGAACCCCGGGGGTGCGTTTATGTGTCGGTCATCAACACTCACAATTTTGGCCAATTCTGGCCGTCTCATGGACTATTACTCACTGTTTTGGGGTCCCGGAGTGATTTCCACGATTGACGAACCTCTGGGTGCGTTTACGTGTCGGTCATCAACACTCGCAGGTTTTGTTGATTCCGACCCGTTTCGTGGACTATTACTCACCGTTTTGGGGTCCCAAAGAGATTTCCATTTTTGTCGAACCCCAAGGTGTGCTTGCGTGTTG
>NW_025301072.1:0-895 GCF_018294505.1 Triticum aestivum
CGAGCCCCGCACCCCGCCGCCGGAGTCGCCGCCCCGCCGGAGCCCCTCGCCGGAGCCGACGAGGTACTGCCCGCCGCCCATTGACTTTGCCGGTTTTCGTTTTTTTTAAAACCCTTCGTTAAAAAAAACCCTAGATCGGTTTTTTCGGTTTTATTATTTTACGAGCGTTCACCGAACCGTTCGTTTCAACGAACGCGTTCGTCGGTTTTTCTCTGTTAACGAACGTCCGTTCTTTAACCGTTCATCCGTTTTTTCTTTTTCGTCGGAGTTTTCTCGTTATTTTCTCAGATTCGATTTCTGATCGAATTTTCGAATCTGTTTAACTTCTCGCTCGTTTATCGGAATCAGGCGATTCAAGCGCCTAGAGTTTCGTCTCAAAATTCTCTTTCCGTTTAATCTACTCAAAAAAGTTTTTGCTACAGTAAAATTTGACCTAGATCCAGATTAGTAAACGAAGTTTCTTTCTTTCGCAGTTTGACTTTCGTTGCTTCTTTCGAGTTGATTCTTTTTGCAAACCGGAGTTCTTAAGTTGGACTTTCTGGTTGGATCTTTCATTCGAGTTTTACCTGTGCATTAGATGAGTACTGATTGTATGCTTGTTTGTTTGCGATAGAGTACCCGGAGTGTGCCGCTTGTTACTTCGAATCGCTAGGTTTTGCGGATCATCAGCAAGGCAAGTAACACTTTGATCATATCCCGTTCATACCCAGTTTTTATTGCATTAGATCTGTTTTCCTCAAACACTTGCATGATTAGGATCTAATTAAATTGTGGGTATTGGGAAGTAGTTGAGGTAGAACCTATTACCTGTTTTCTTATCAAACCCTTGGGAGTTACTTCTACGTTGCTTTTATTATTGCCATGCTATGCTCGTAGACGTGGATTGGGTTTGAGT
>NW_025301073.1:0-895 GCF_018294505.1 Triticum aestivum
GGGGGGGCTTGCCTGGTTGCTCTGGCAAGAGAGAGGGGTCGTCAACTCCGTAGTCGAACTGGTCAGCAGCAGCGTCGGTCTCGTAGTCTACCGGAGATAAGAGGGGGAAGAAACAATGAATACAATGCAAACATAAACACGACGATGCGTGACGTGACAATGAGCGGTGCTAGGTGTGCCCTAACGTGGTATGAGGTGGTACCGGTTAAGGGGGGAAACATCCGGGAAGTATTCCCGGTGTTTCGCGTTTTCGGGCAGAGGAGCCGGAGGGGGAAAGTTGCGAGTTCGATAGGTTAGGGGTGTGTGGCGGACGAACGGACTGCGTATCCGGAATCGTCTCGTCGTTCTGAGCAACTTTCATGTACAAAGTTTTTCGATCCGAGCTACGGTTTACCTTATATTAATTTTAAAAGCTTTAAATCATTTTTAGGATTTATTTAATTAATTTAATCAACATTATCCAGAATAGTGTCTGCTGACGTCATCCTGATGTCAGCATGACGTCAGCAGTTGACTTGGTCAACCTGACAGGTGGGTCCCACCTGTTAGGGATTGTTTAGCTAATTAACAATTAGGGTAACTATTTATTAGGTTAATTAATCTTAATTAGTTAAACTAAACAAGATTAGATAAGTTAATTAATTAGTTAATTAATTAGTTAATTAATTAAATTAATTAATTAATTAATTAATTTTATTATTAATTTATTTATTATATATATATATTTTTTAATTCTTTTTTTTTAATCGTTCTGGGGCTGGGGCCCCTCTGGTCAGTGGCCCGAAGGGGTCTTAGCGGGCGAGTGGGCTTGCGGGCGTCCGACCCAGGAGAGGGTCTAGTGGCACAGACGGGCGCCGGCGCCGGGCGACGACCGGAACCGCGGCGAGGGTGGCCG
>NW_025301074.1:0-895 GCF_018294505.1 Triticum aestivum
TGGTCCATATAGTGGAGGATATCATCCAACTCGGGCTGACGTTCCTGCACAGCATGATGCCGTTCGAAAGGATGAATGGTGTCATCAAAGGATACGTTCGCAACATGTCACGTCCAGAAGGAAGCATAGCCAGGGGCTTTCTGACCGAAGAGTGCATCTCCTACTGCACGAATTATCTAGGCATCAAGAACCCCGTTGGTCTGCCCGTCAACAGGCACCTCGGCAGGCTCGCTGGATGGGGTCACCGTGAGGGTCGCCGCGAAATGCATGTCGACTTCGAGGGTCGACTCGCCGACTTTGAAAGAGCAAACCTAGTCGCGCTACAACACATAGACGTGGTCGATCCTTGGTTGGTAGAGCACAAAACCTTTATTAAAAAGACGTACAATGACCGAGGCCAACAGAGGACGGACGGAGATATACTCAAAGAGCACAACTCATGTTTCACGCGTTGGTTCAAGCATAAGCTTCTGTCGTACCCTTTACATGAGGATTCTTCCGTGGAAGAACAACTCATATTCGCCTTGTCACAGGGCGCCGAGCACAACCTGATGACCTATGAGGCGTACGATATCAACGGCTACACATTCTACACCGAGGCCAAGGACATGAAGAGCGATGGTTATCAGAACTCCGGGGTAACGATGGAATCCTACACCGGTAACGACAAGGACAGATACTACGGAAGGATCGAGGAGATCTGGGAGCTGAGCTACGCTGGAGAGAAGGTCCCGATGTTCCGTGTTAGATGGGCCAAGAACGTCATAAAAGAAGACCGGTATTTCACCACCATGGTTATACCCGAAGCCAAATCCAAGACCGCGGGCGCAAACGTCACCGCGAAAAATGAGCCATGGGTACTGGCTTCCCAAGTGGACCAATGCTTCTTCATTAC